>NC_092729.1:82065431-82070431 GCF_047496885.1 Scyliorhinus torazame
GAGAGAGACAAAGAAATAGAGACCGAGAGAGAAGACAGAGAGAGAGAGACAGAGAGAGAGACAGAGAGAGAGAGAGACAGAGAGAGACAGAGAGAGAGAGAGAGAGATAGAGAGAGAGACAAAGAAATAGAGACCGAGAGATAGCAAGAGACTGAGCGAGATTGAGGGTGAGCTAATCAGAGAGGGATAGAGAGCCAGAAAGAGCGGGATGGGACGATAGTAATGGAGAGGGAGTCAGCAAGCGACAGTCAACAATGGCGGTGGATCCATTCTCCGCCCTGTCCTGACGCAACGTGGCAGCATGTTGAGTGTTGCTTAGCAACTGGAGGGGCCCTTGTAAGGGGCGAAAAAATGTTTTTTTAAGTGTTAGTTTGAGCGTGATGTATTTCAGTAGGAGACAGGGCACCGCGGAAGTAGCGTCTCTGAACTCTGCCAGGGCAAGGGGGGCTGCAGAGTTGCCAGTTTCCGAAGGAACACGTTACAAAGAACAAAGAACAAAGAAATGTACAGCACAGGAACAGGCCCTTCGGCCCTCCAAGCCCGTGCCGACCATGCTGCCCGACTAAACTACAATCTTCTACACTTCCTGGGTCCGTATCCCTCTATTCCCATCCTATACATGTATTTGTCAAGATGTCCCTTAAACGTCACTATCGTCCCTGCTTCCACCACCTCCTCTGGCAGCGAGTTCCAGGCACCCACTACCCTCTGTGTAAAAAACTTGCCTCGTACATCTCCAAACCTTGCCCCCTCGCACCTTAAACCTCTGCCCCCCTAGTAATTGACCCCTCTACCCCGGGGGAAAAGCCTCCGACTATCCACTCTGTCTATGCCCCTCATAATTTTGTAGACCTCTATCAGGTCTCCCCTCAACCTCCTTCGTTCCAGTGAGAACAAACCGAGTTTATTCAACCGCTCCTCATAGCTAATGCCCTCCATACCAGGCAACATCCTGGTAAATCTCTTCTGCACCCTCTCTAAAGCCTCCACATCCTTCTGGTAGTGTGGCGACCAGGAATTGAACACTATACTCCAAGTGTGGCCTAACTAAGGTTCTATACAGCTGCAAACATGACTTGCCAATTCTTATACTCAATGCCCCCGGCCAATGAAGGCAAGCATGCCGTATGCCTTCTTGACTACCTTCTCCACCTGTGTAGCCCCTTTCAGTGATCTGTGGATCTGTACTCCTAGATCTCTCTGACTGTCAATACACTTGAGGGTTCTACCATTCACTGTATATTCCCGACCTGCATTAGACCTTCCAAAATGCATTACAGCACATTTGTCCGGATTAAACTCCATCTGCCATCTCTCCGCCCAAGTCTCCAAACAATCTAAATCCTGCTGTATCCTCAGACAGTCCTCATCGCTATCCGCAATTCCACCAACCTTTGTGTCGTCTGCAAACTTACTAATCAGACCAGTTACATTTTCCTCCAAATCATTTATATATACTACAAAGAGCAAAGGTCCCAGCACTGATCCCTGCGGAACACCACTGGTCACAGCCCTCCAATGAGAAAAGCATCCCTCCATTGCTACTCTCTGCCTTCTATGGCCTAGCCAGTTCTGTATCCACCTTGCCAGCTCACCCCTGATCCCGTGTGACTTCACCCTTTTGTACTAGTCTACCATGAGGGACCTTGTCAAAGGCCTTACAGTCCAGATAACCCAGGAATTGGGACAGGACTGTTGCTCTATTGATTTACCTCGGCGAACCACAAGCCTTTCCCTTATATCGATCGAATGACCACACAACCAGTTAGTTAGTTTAAAAGATGGTTTATTTACATACACAAGAGTTACCTCGACGTGCAAACACAATATCAACTACGAGTTAAAACTACACCTATCAGCTACAATAACCTGTACTTAACTTCAGGGCGGACCGGCACTGCGCGAATGGATAAGGCCTTTATCTGGATTTCACTTGGCTGGTTCGAAGAAAGTGGTCCTGTCTCTGCTGGGCTCGTCCGTCAGGTCGCGATCGTTGGTCTTGAACTTGGCTGGCTGTTCCTGCTGCAATTGGGTTGGTCCAGGCCGGATCCCCAACGCGACAGAACACAATGGCTGTGTCCTCTTTTATCCGCCTGGGATTTCGCGCTGTTTGGGGCGGCCCTTAACCTTGGATCCAATATTTCGACAGGGCTCTGATCACTCTCTTCGATTTCGGCCAATAAAGGGGCGGGTGCCTTGGTTAGGGTTGGGCGGGACCTTAGGGGTCGTTGACCTTGTCAGTTGTGCTTTCTGAGTAAGGGGAGTGGCGTCGATCAGTCCTGTGGCTGTACCGGTTGCTGGATTGGGGTTCTGTCCTGGGAAAATGGGCCATTAAAATGCAAACGAGCGGGGGGGGGGTTTCAATCAGGTCTGGTTACCTGTGTTTCAGATACACATCAGCTGTGTATCTGCCTGAGTCCTGGGTTGGCCATAATTCCCATGGTCCTTTGCAGGTGGCCATCTTCGATGGCTTCAGGAGGAACATTTTAAGGCAACGGGAGTTCAGATTGCCGCGACCGGGTATTGTTCAGGGGAATTCAAGGAAGGAGTGAGCAAGGTGTTCTGTGTGTTGGAGAGGGACTGGACTTGAAGTGGCACCAGCAAGTTTCAGAGGTAGATGAAAGGTCATTCTTACACAGCCGGGGAATGGGGATTTAAATCAATTGTGAGCAGTACTCACAGACACTGAAATCCTAAAGGGAGGGTGGGGTAAAATCCTGGTCTGGATTTGCAGTGGGGGCATGTAGGGAGGTGTTCCTGTGATCCCGGCCACTCCACTAATTACAAACCCTGCTATTTCAATCCCATTTCCCTTGTGTCGTCCCTTTATTTCCTTGGCCGCACGTTCAATTTTAAAACAAAACCGAGACCCCCCCCCTCCCCCCTCCCCCCCCCTACCCCTCCCCCCCTTCCCTCAGGCAGAGGTGCTATTTGGTCTGACCTCGGGACACCCCCGGCACCAGTGCTATTTGGCCTGGCCCAGTGATGACACATTTTGATGGACTTGGCTGGCAGCCAATCGGCTACTTCGATTTCCCTTGGAGTTTTGTTTCAAAATTTAGCGTACCCAATTCACTTTATTTTTCTCCAATTAAGGAGCAATTTAGCGTGGCCAATCCACTTAGCCTGCACATCTTTTGGTTGTGGGGGCGAAACCCACGCAAACAGGGGGGCGAATGTGCAAACTCCACACACGGACAGTGACCCAGAGCCGGGATGGAACCTGGGACCTCGGCGCTGTGAGGCAGCAGTGCTACCCACTGCCCCGCCGTGCGGCCCGATTTCCCGGGACTTGACTGGCACTCGCAGATGGTGTTCCGGGATGTTCTGCCGAACTCAGACAGGCTCGAGTTTGTAGAGTGACGGCCACCTTTCGATTAAGAGGCTTGGAAGCCGCAGTTTTCATTTCCCTCTCTCTCTCTCTCCTGTTGACCTCTCTAAGGTCCTGAAGGAAACGCCTTTCTCCCTTTCCCTCTCTGCGGCAGGCAGTTCGAGACCAGCACTAGCGGAATGGGTTATTCGATAACCTCCTTTCGAAATCTGATAATCG
Organism: Scyliorhinus torazame; assembly: GCF_047496885.1. NCBI lineage: Eukaryota > Metazoa > Chordata > Chondrichthyes > Carcharhiniformes > Scyliorhinidae > Scyliorhinus > Scyliorhinus torazame. The sequence goes on from NC_092729.1 coordinate 82,068,982, forward strand.
TAGAACTCTAATCGTGCCTCAGTGAGGCCGATAACTGGGGAGTTCTGACTCAATGCTCATGCCAGAAGATCCAAGGTGGAATGGGGTATTCGATAACCTCCTTTCGAAATCTGATAATCGTAGAACTCTAATCGTGCCTCAGTGAGGCCGATAACTGGAGAGTTCTGACTCAATGCTCATGCCAGAAGATCCAAGGTGGAATGGGTTATTCGATAACCTCCTTTCGAAATCTGATAATCGTAAGAACTCTAATCGTGCCTCAGTGAGGCCGATAACTGGGAGTTCTGACTCAATGCTCATGCCAGAAGATCCAAGGTGGAATGGGTTATTCGATAACCTCCTTTCGAAATCTGATAATCGTAGAACTCTAATCTTGCCTCAGTGAGGCTGATAACTGGGAGTTCTGACTCAATTAGTGAGTATTAGTGAGAGGTATTAGTGAGAGGCAGCACGGTTTTGTTGAAGGGGAGGTCGTGTCTCACTAACTTGATAGAGTTTTTCGAGGAGGTCACTAAGATGATTGATGCAGGTAGGGCAGTAGATGTTGTCTATATGGACTTCAGTAAGGCCTTTGACAAGGTCCCTCATGGTAGACTAGTACAAAAGGTGAAGTCACAACGGGGATCAGGGGTGAACTGGCAAGGTGGGATACAGAACTGGCTGGGCCATAGAAGGCAGAGGGGTAGCAATGGAGGGATGCTTTTCTAATTGGAGGGCTGTGACCAGTGGTGTTCCACAGGGATCAGTGCTGGGACCTTTGCTCTTTGTAGTAGATATAAATGATTTGGAGGAAAATGTAACTGGTCTGATTAGTAAGTTTGCAGACGACACAAAGGGTTGGTGGAATTGTGGATAGCGATGAGGACTGTCTGAGGATACAGCAGGATTTAGATTGTCTGGAGACTTGGGCGGAGAGATGGCAGATGGAGTTTAACCCTGGACAAATGTGAGGTAATGCATTTTGGAAGGGCTAATGCAGGTAGGGAATATACAGTGAATGGTAGAACCCTCAAGAGTATTGAAAGTCAAAGAGATCTGGGAGTACAGGTCCACGGATCACTGAAAGGGGCTACACAGGTGGAGAAGGTAGTCAAGAAGGCATACGGCATGCTTGCCTTCATTGGCCGGGGCATTGAGTATAAGAATTGGCAAGTCATGTTGCAAGCTGTATAGAACCTTAGTTAGGCCACACTTGGAGTATAGTGTTCAATTCTGGTCGCCACACTACCAGAAGGATGTGGAGGCTTTAGAGAGGGTGCAGAAGAGATTTACCAGAATGTTGCCTGGTATGGAGGGCATAAGCTATGAGGAGCGATTGAATAAACTCGGTTTTTTCTCACTGGAACGAAGGAGGTTGAGGGGCGACCTGATAGAGGTATACAAAATTATGAGTGGCATAGACAGAGTGGATAGTCAGAGGCTTTTTCCCCAGGGTAGAGGGGTCAATTAC
>NC_092729.1:82075431-82077931 GCF_047496885.1 Scyliorhinus torazame
GCGACCGGCACTGCGCGAATGGATAAGGCCTTTATCTGGATTTCACTTGGCTGGTTCGAAGAAAGTGGTCCTGTCTCTGCTGGGCTCGTCCGTCAGGTCGCGATCGTTGGTCTTGAACTTGGCTGGCTGTTCCTGCTGCAATTGGGTTGGTCCAGGCCGGATCCCAACGCAACAGAACACATGGCTGTGTCCTCTTTTATCCGCCTGGGATTTCGCGCTGTTTGGGGCAGCCCCTTAACCTTGGATCCAATATTTCGACAGGGCTCTGATCACTCTCTTCGATTTCGGCCAATAAAGGGGCGGGTGCCTTGGTTAGGGTTGGGCGGGACCTTAGGGGTCGTTGACCTTGTCAGTTGTGCTTTCTGAGCAAGGGGGAGTGGCGTCGATCAGTCTGTGGCTGTACCGGTTGCTTGATTGGGGTTCTGTCCTGGGAAAATGGGCCATTAAAATGGCAAACGAGCGGGGGGGGGGTTTCAATCAGGTCTGGTTACCTGTGTTCAGATACACATCAGCTGTGTATCTGCCTGAGTCCTGGGTTGGCCATAATTCCCATGGTCCTTTGCAGGTGGCCATCTTCGATGGCTTCAGGAGGAACATTTTAAGGCAACGGGAGTTCAGATTGCTCGCGACCGGGGTATTGTTCAGGGGAATTCAAGGAAGAGTGAGCAAGGGTGTTCTGTGTGTTGGAGAGGACTGGACTTGAAGTGGCACAGCAAGTTTCAGAGGTAGATGAAAGGTCATTCTTACACAGCCGGGGAATGGGGATTTAAATCAATTGTGAGCAGTACTCACAGACACTGAAATCCTAAAGGGAAGGTGGGGTAAAATCCTGGTCTGGATTGGCAGTGGGGGGCATGTAGGGAGGTGTTCCTGTGATACCCGGGCCACTCCACTAATTACAAACCCTGCCTATTTCAATCCATTTCCCTTCTGTCGTCCCTTTATTTCCTGGCCGCACGTTCAATTTTAAAACAAAACGAGGCCCCCCCCCCCCCCTCCCCTCCCCCACTCTCCCACCCCCCCTTCCCTCAGGCAGAGGTGCTATTTGGTCTGACCTCGGGACACCCCCGGCACCAGTGCTATTTGGCCTGGCCCAGTGATGACACATTTTGATGGGACTTGGCTGGCAGCCAAATCGGCTACTTTCGATTTCCCTTGGAGTTTTGTTTTCAAAATTTAGCGGACCCAATTCGCTTATTTCCTCCAATTAAGGGGCAATTTAGCGCGGCCAATCCACTTAGCCTGCACATCTTTTGGGTTGTGGGGGGGCGAAACCCACGCAAACAGGGGGGCGAATGTGCAACACTCCACACACAACGGACAGTGACCCAGAGCCGGGATGGAACCTGGGACCTCGGCGCTGTGAGGCAGCAGTGCCCTACCCACATTCCCCGACCGTGCCGGCCCCGATTTCCCGGACTTGACTGGCGCTCGCAGATGGTGTTCCGGGATGTTCTGCCGAACTCAGACAGGCTCCAGTTTGTAGAGTGACGGCCACCTTTCGATTAAGAGGCTTGAGACAAGCCGCAGTTTTCATTTCCCTCTCTCTCGCTCTCTCTCTCCTGTTGACCTCTCTAAGGTCCTGAAGGAAACGCCTTTCTCCCCTTTCCCTCTCTGCGGCAGGCAGTTCGAGACCAGCACTAGGCGGAATGGGTTATTCGATAACCCTCCTTTCGAAATCTGATAATCGTAGAACTCTAATCTTGCCTCAGTGAGGCCGATAACTGGGAGTTCTGACTCAATGCTCATTGCCAGAGATCCAAGGTGTGAATGGGTTATTCGATAACCTCCTTTCGAAATCTGATAATCGTAGTAACTCTAATCTTGCCTCCAGTGAGGCCGATAACTGGGAGTTCTGACTCATTGCTCATGCCAGAAAGATCCAAGGTGGAATGGGGTTATTCGATAACCTCCTTTCGAAATCTGATAATCGGAGTTCTGACTCAATGCTCATGCCAGAAGATCCAAGGTGGAATGGGTTATTCGATAACCTCCTTTCGAAATCTGATAATCGTAGAACTCTAATCGTGCCTCAGTGAGGCCGATAACTGGGAGTTCTGACTCAATGCTAATGCCAGAAGATCCAAGGTGGAATGGGTTATTCGATAACCTCCTTTCGAAATCTGATAATCGTAGAACTCTAATCTTGCCTCAGTGAGGCTGATAACTGGGAGTTCTGACTCAAATTAGTGAGTATTAGTGAGAGGTATTAGTGAGAGGCAGCACGGTTTTGTGAAGGGGAGGTCGTGTCTCACTAACTTGATAGAGTTTTTTCGAGGAGGTCACTAAGATGATTGATGCAGGTAGGGCAGTAGATGTTGTCTATATGGACTTCAGTAAGGCCTTTGACAAGGTCCCTCATGGTAGACTAGTACAAAAGGTGAAGTCACACGGGATCAGGGGTGAACTGGCAAGGTGGATACAGAACTGGCTGGGCCATAGAAGCAGAGGGTAGCAATGGAGGGATGCTTTTCTAATTGGAGGGCTGTGACCAGTGGTG
>NC_092729.1:82087931-82110431 GCF_047496885.1 Scyliorhinus torazame
AGGGGTCTTTGATTATGCTGCCCGCTTTCCCCAGGCAGCGGGAGGTGTAGACGGAGACGATGGATGGGAGGGGGGTCCGTGTGATGGACTGGGCGGTGTTCACGACTCTCTGAAGTTTCTTGCGGTCCTGGGCCGAGCAGTTGCCATACCAGGCTGTGATGCAGCCAGATAGGAGGCTTTCTATGGTGCATCTGTAAAAGTTGGTCAGGGTTAATGTGGACCTGCCGAATTTCCTTAGTTTCCTGAGGAAGTATAGGCGCTGTTGTGCTCTCTTGGCGGTAGCGTCGAGGTGGGTGGACCAGGACAGATTTTTGGAGATGTGCACCCCTGGGAATTTGAAACTGCTAACCATCTCCACCTCGGCCCCGTTGATGCTGACAGGGGTGTGGACAGTACTTTGCTTCCTGAAGTCAACGACCAGCTCTTCAGTTTTGCTGGCATTGAGGGAGAGATTGTTGTCGCTGCAAAGAACAAAGAACAAAGAACAAAGAAATGTACAGCACAGGAACAGGCCCTTCGGCCCTCCAAGCCCGTGCCGACCATGCTGCCCGACTAAACTACAATCTTCTACACTTCCTGGGTCCGTATCCCTCTATTCCCATCCTATTCATATATTTGTCAAGATGCCCCTTAAATGTCACTATCGTCCCTGCTTCCACCACCTCCTCCGGTAGCGAGTTCCAGGCACCCATTACCCTCTGTGTAAAAAACTTGCCTCGTACATCTCCAAACCTTGCCCCTCGCACCTTAAACCTATGCCCCCTAGTAATTGACCCCTCTACCCTGGGAAAAAGCCTCTGACTATCCACTCTGTCTATGCCCCTCATAATTTTGTATACCTCTATCAGGTCGCCCCTCAACCTCCTTCGTTCCAGTGAGAACAAACCGAGTTTATTCAATCGCTCCTCATAGCTTATGCCCTCCATACCAGGCAACATTCTGGTAAATCTCTTCTGCACCCTCTCTAAAGCCTCCACATCCTTCTGGTAGTGTGGCGACCAGAATTGAACACTATACTCCAAGTGTGGCCTAACTAAGGTTCTATACAGCTGCAACATGACTTGCCAATTCTTATACTCAATGCCCCGGCCAATGAAGGCAAGCATGCCGTATGCCTTCTTGACTACCTTCTCCACCTGTGTAGCCCCTTTCAGTGACCTGTGGACCTGTACTCCTAGATCTCTTTGACTTTCAATACTCTTGAGGGTTCTACCATTCACTGTATATTCCCTACCTGCATTAGCCCTTCCAAAATGCATTACCTCACATTTGTCCGGATTAAACTCCATCTGCCATATCTCCGCCCAAGTCTCCAGACAATCTAAATCCTGCTGTATCCTCTGACAGTCCTCATCGCTATCCGCAATTCCACCAACCTTTGTGTCGTCTGCAAACTTACTAATCAGACCAGTTACATTTTCCTCCAAATCATTTATATATACTACAAAGAGCAAAGGTCCCAGCACTGATCCCTGTGGAACACCACTGGTCACAGCCCTCCAATTAGAAAAGCATCCCTCCATTGCTACCCTCTGCCTTCTATGGCCTAGCCAGTTCTGTATCCACCTTGCCAGTTCACCCCTGATCCCGTGTGACTTCACCTTTTGTACTAGTCTACCATGAGGGACCTTGTCAAAGGCCTTACTGAAGTCCATATAGACAACATCTACTGCCCTACCTGCATCAATCATCTTAATGACCTCCTCGAAAAACTCTATCAAGTTAGTGAGACACGACCTCTGTGGATTCATCCTCCGACTCCCCTCCCCGCCCCCCCCCCCCCCCCCCAGGTCACAGCACACCTCCCCCCCCCCCCCCCCAGGTCACAGCACACGCTGTCTCCCTCCCCTACACTCATCCCTGGAGCATCTCGATATCATGGACTCCTAGGTCAGTCTCCTATTCATTGACTACAGCTCCGCCTTCAACACCATAATCCCAGCCAAGCTCATAGCTCAAGCTCATACACCACCCCACTAGGTTCTCTATCTCCCGCCTGTATTCGGACTCATCGTTATTCGAGATCCGGCCCACTATGGTCGTATCGTCAGCAAACTTGTAGATGGAGTTGGAACCAAGTTTTGCCACGCAGTCGTGTGTGTACAAGGAGTAGAGTAGGGGGCTAAGTACGCAGCCTTGCGGGGCGCCGGTATTGAGGACCATCATGGAGGAGGTGTTTTTTTAAATCCTTACTGATTGTGGTCTGTGGGTCGGGAAGTCGAGGGTCCAGTCGCAGAGGGAGGAGCCAAGTCCTAGGTTTTGGAGTTTTGCTATGAGCTTGGCTGGGATTATGGTGTTGAAGGCGGAGCTGTAGTCAATGAATAGGAGACTGACCTAGGAGTCCATGATATCGAGATGCTCCAGGGATGAGTGTAGGGGAGGGAGACAGCGTGTGCTGTGACCTTGGGGGGGGAGGTGTGCTGTGACCTGGGGGCGGGGGGGGGGGGGGGGGCGGGGAGGGGAGTCGGAGGATGAATCCACAGACATTTGATTGAGTCAGAATGGAATGTGTATTTGACCACAGTAATCTTGTGTGTTTAAAGGGACTTTGTACGACTTAGACCGTTATAGTTGAAGATATATTTCATAATCCATGTTAATCTTTAAATCTGCGCGTAATTGTTAAGATAAGGGGAGAGCGAGGGGGGTGGGGGGGTGGGGGGTGGGGGGGGGGAGAGAGAAGAGATATTGTATGGTAATCCAATTTTTCCACGTTTAATAAATGTTTTATTCTCGTTAAAACAAATTTGCGGTTCGGTTGGAATCTGTAATTTATAGGGATGTTAACTCCTGGCTTAATCGGCAATTGTTAGAATCTTTAATTTGAAGGGATCTTAACCTGTCGAACTACGCCAAGTTTGGGGGAAGCTTAGCTGATGAATCAAAGTCCTGGCACAATACGACAAGTTGTAAGATTTGTACTAAGGGACCTTCAAGCAGCTATTGGATAGGTACATGGATTACGGTAAAATGATATAGTGTAGATTTATTTGTTCTCAAGGGCAGCACGGTAGCATTGTGGATAGCGCAATTGCTTCACAGCTCCAGGGTCCCAGGTTCGATTCCGGCTTGGGTCACTGTCTGTGCGGAGTCTGCACGTCCTCCCCGTGTCTGCGTGGGTTTCCTCCGGGTGCTCCGGTTTCCTCCCACAGTCCAAAGATGTGCGGGTTAGGTGAATTGGCCAATGATAAATTGCCCTTAATGTCCAAATTGCCCTTGGTGTTGGGTGGAGGTGTTGAGTTTGGGTAGGGTGCTCTTTCCAAGAGCCGGTGCAGACTCAAAGGGCCGAATGGCCTCCTTCTGCACTGTAAATTCAATGATAATCTATGATTAATCTAGGACAAAGGTTCGGCACAACATCGTGGGCCGAAGGGCCTGTTCTGTGCTGTATTTTCTATGTTCTATGTTCTATTTTGGACTATTCCAAGTTGTTCGATTCCTTGTATTATTCGACTGTGTAACGTTGAAGGAATTTATATCATCTCTGCTATTCGGTTACCAGAAGCACTTTGCGAATACTGGAACTCAGCAGAAACTTCAGTTCAAATTTCTCAGGTGCCAAAAAGAATTGTTTTATTTGTAGTCGCTGGATTACAATTTGAAAGTCATTTAAAAGGCAATTCGTCGACAATTCAAAGCTTTCAGAGAATTACAGACATTATCTTTCGTTGCTTAGACAGACAGCTCGAAAGTAACTTTTAAACGGTCAAAGTCTGGCGATGGAACATGAAGCGAGAGAGAGAGCTAATCTTCAGCTAAACTCAAACTCAAAAGTACACTACATCACTGACACAGACTAACACACTGACAGAACCCCCAAAGACAATAACCGAAAGACAAAAACCTGAACAGACTAAGAGAGTCAAAGACAGAAATTAAGGCCAGACAACACTAAAATGGCGGGCGGAAACTTTTCAGTTTTCCACTTTCATATCTGTCTTAAATCATCTAATCACACCCCAATATAATCCGAATTGGTTTGGGTGAGACTCAAACACATTTGATTTGATGGCAAGCTGTCCATCTTCAATGTGCAACATCAGCTCTTCTGGCCCAGCTGTTATCTGCATTGTGAACAATGTTGCCTTCATGTTGCTATGGTATTCAGTCCTCGTCCTTGACAATTAGCACAAGCAGTGTCAAATTGTCTTGCAACTGCGCTGTTTTAATGTCACACTGGCTTTGAAAATTTGCCAGAACAACGGACCTCAGTAAAAGTGAATTATGCTGTATAAATGGGTATTTAAAACTGGGGCTTAATTTTTTATGCTTACACAGCTATCTTTTACCGATACTAGTTGTATTCGAAATACCTGGCTTCTACAGTTTCTCTGTCTCGTTTCCGACACAGGTTCTCACAAATAAACGTTGAAGTCTGTTCAGCCAGCCCCGTCGCAAACGGGCCAGTATGCCCCCCATCTATTGCCCCCTCCTCCCCAACCCCTCTCAATTCGCCTCAGCCACCAAATCCTCAACGCTCTCCCGGCGACAGAGCTTTCCCCAGCGCCCCACTCTCCAGGCCGCCCAGGCCGCCAGCACTGCCAAGCCCGCCACGCCCAGCATGCCGTATCCCAGGAAGCGCAGCACGTCACTCTCCCCTCCAGGCCGACACCCCACCACGGAGGCCGACACCCCCACCAGGAGGCAGAAGGCGGCGAGAGCCAGGAGGCAGCGGTGGCAGGAGTGGTCCAGGCCGCCGGTAGCCTCGGAGGCCCAGTGCAACGGGTCCCCGGCGAGGAAGCGGACCGTCCCTCTGCTCGCGTCGAAGCGGGCGCCCTCCGTCTGCGTCACCTCCTGAGGCAGCTCAGCCATCCTCGGACTGCGCCTCCCCCCTGGGGGTCACTGTGGGCGAGAGGCATAAACAGTCAACGTGTCAATCCCCAAACTAACCCCACTGCCCCCTCTCTCCCCATAGCCCTGTATCAATCCCCAAACTAATCCCACTGCCCCACTCTCTCCCATAGCCCTGTATCAATCCCCAAACTAATCCCACTGCCCCGCTCTCTCCCCATAGCCCTGTATCAATCCCCAACCTAATCCCACTGTCCCGCTCTCTCACCATAGCCCTGTATCAATCCCCAAACTAATCCCACTGCCCCGCTCTTTCCCCATAGCCCTGTATCAATCCCCAAACTAATCCCACTGTCCCGCTCTCCCCATAGCCCTGTATCAATCCCCAAACTAATCCCACTGTCCCGCTCTCCCCATAGCCCTGTATCAATCCCCAAACTAATCCCACTGTCCCGCTCTCTGCCCGTAGCCCTGTATCAATCCCAAACTAATCCCACTGTCCCGCTCTCTCCCCATAGCCCTGTGTCAATCCCCAAACTAATCCCACTGCCCCGCTCTCTCCCCATAGCCCTGTCAATCCCCAAACTAATCCCACTGCCCCGCTCTCTCTCCATAGCCCTGTATCAATCACCAAACTAATCCCACTGCCCCGCTCTCTCTCCATAGCCCTGTATCAATCCCCAAACTAATCCCAGTGCCCCGCTCTCTCGCCATAGCCCTGTATCAATCCCCAAACTAATCCCACTGCCCCGCTCTCGCCCCATAGCCCTGTATCAATCCCCAAACTAATCCCACTGCACCACTCTCTCCCCATAGCCCTGTATCAATCCCCAAACTAATCCCACTGCCCCACTCTCTCCCCATAGCGCTGTATCAATCCCAAACTAAACCCACTGCCCCACTCTCTCCCCATAGCTCTGCATCAACTCCCAAACTAATCCCACTGCCCCACTCTCTCCCCATAGCCCTGTATCAATCCCCAAACTAATCCCACTGCCCCACTCTCTCCCCACAGCCCTGTATCAATCCCCAAACTAATCCCACTGCCCCACTCTCTCCCATAGCCCTGTATCAATCCCCAAACTAATCCCACTGCCCCGCTCTCGCCCCATAGCCCTGTATCAATCCCCAAACTAATCCCACTGCCCCACTCTCTCCCCATAGCCCTGTATCAGTCCCCAAACTAATCCCACTGCCCCCTCTCTCCCCATAGCCCTGTATCAATCCCCAAACTAATCCCACTGCCCCACTCTCTCCCCATAGCCCTGTATCAATCCCCAAACCAATACCACTGCCCCGCTCTCCCCAGAGCCCTGTATCAATCCCCAAACTAATCCTACTGCCCCCTCTCTCCCCATAGCCCTGTATCAATCCCCAAACTAATCCCACTGCCCCACTCTCTCCCCATAGCCCTGTATCAACCCCCAAACTAATCCCACTGTCCCGCTCTCCCCATAGCCCTGTATCAATCCCCAAACTAATCCCACTGCCCCGCTCTCTCCCCATAGCCCTGTATCAATCCCAAACTAATCCCACTGCCCCGCTCTCTCCCCATAGCCCTGTATCAATCCCCAAACTAATCCCACTGTCCCGCTCTCCCCATAGCCCTGTATCAATCCCCAAACTAATCCCAATGTCCTGCTCTCTCCCCATAGCCCTGTATCAATCCCCAAACTAATCCCACTGTCCCGCTCTCCCCATAGCCCTGTATCAATCCCCAAACTAATCCCACTGCCCTGCTCTCTCCCCATAGCCCTGTATCAATCCCCAAACTAATCCCACTGCCCCACTCTCTCCCCATAGCCCTGTATCAATCCCCAAACTAATCCCACTGCCCCGCTCTCTCCCCATAGCCCTGTATCAATCCCCAAACTAATCCAACTGCCCCGCTCTCTCCCCATAGCCCTGTATCAATCCACAAACTAATCCCACTGTCCCGCTCTCCCCATAGCCCTGTATCAATCCTCAAACTAATCCCACTGCCCCGCTCTCTCCCCATAGCCCTGTATCAATCCCAAACTAATCCCACTGCCCCACTCTAACCCCATAGCCCTGTATCAATCCCCAAACTAATCCCACTGCCCCGCTCTCTCCCCATAGCCCTGTATCAATCCCCAAACTAATCCCACTGCCCCACCCTCTCCCCATAGCCCTGTATCAATCCCCAAACTAACCCCAATGCCCCGCTCTCTCCCCATAACCCTGTATCAATCCCCAAACTAAACCCACTGCCCCGCTCTCTCCCCATAGCCCTGTATCAACCCAAAACTAATCCCACTGCCCCACTCTCTCCCCATAGCCCTGTATCAACCCCCAAACTAATCCCACTGTCCCACTCCCTCCCCATAGCCCTGTATCAATCCCCAAACTAATCCCACTGTCCCACTCTCTCCCCATAGCCCTGTATTGATCGCCAAACTAATCCCATTGCCCCACTCTCTCCCCATAGCCCTGTATCGATCGCCAAACTAATCCCTTTGCCCCGCTCTCTCCCCATAGCCGTGTCAATCCCCAAACTAATCCCACTGCCCGGCTCTCTCCCCATAGCCCTGTATCAATCCCCAAACTAATCCAACTGCCCCGCTCTCTCCCCATAGCCCTGTATCAATCCACAAACTAATCCCACTGTCCCGCTCTCCCCATAGCCCTGTATCAATCCTCAAACTAATCCCACTGCCCCGCTCTCTCCCCATAGCCCTGTATCAATCCCAAACTAATCCCACTGCCCCGCTCTCTCCCCATAGTCCTGTATCAATCCCCAAACTGATCCCACTGCCCCGCTCTCTCCCCATAGCCCTGTATCAATCCCCAAACTAATCCCACTGCCCCACCCTCTCCCCATAGCCCTGTATCAATCCCCAAACTAACCCCAATGCCCCGCTCTCTCCCCATAGCCCTGTATCAATCCCCAAACTAAACCCTCTGCCCCGCTCTCTCCCCATAGCCCTGTATCAACCCAAAACTAATCCCACTGCCCCACTCTCTCCCCATAGCCCTGTATCAACCCCCAAACTAATCCCACTGTCCCACTCCCTCCCCATAGCCCTGTATCAATCCCCAAACTAATCCCACTGCCCCGCTCTCTCCCCATAGCCCTGTATCAATCCCCAAACTAATCCCACAGTCCCGCTCTCTCCCCATAGCCCTGTATCAATCCCCAAACTAATCCCACTGTCCCACTCTCTCCCCATAGCCCTGTATTGATCGCCAAACTAATCCCATTGCCCCACTCTCTCCCCATAGCCCTGTATCGATCGCCAAACTAATCCCTTTGCCCCGCTCTCTCCCCATAGCCGTGTCAATCCCCAAACTAATCCCACTGCCCCGCTCTCTCCCCATCGCCCTGTATCAATCCCCAAACTAATCCCACTGTCCCACTCTCTCCCCATAGCCCTGTATCAATCCCCAAACTAATCACACTGTCGCACTCTCTCCCCATAGCCCTGTATCAATCCCCAAACTAATTCCACTGCCCCGCTCTCTCCCCATAGCCCTGTATCAATCCCCAAACTAATCCCACAGCCCCGCTCTCTCCCCATAGCCCTGTATCAATCCCCAAACTAATCCCACTGCCCCACTCTCCCCATAGCCCTGTATCAATCCCCAAACTAATCCCACTGCCCCGCTCTCTCCTCATAGCCCTGTATCAATCCCCAAACTAATCCCACTGCACGACTCTCGCCCCGTAGCCCTGTATCAACCCCAAACTAATCCCACTGCCCCGCTCTCTCCCCATAGCCCTGTATCAATCCCCCAACTAATCCCACAGTCCCGCTCTCTCCCCATAGCCCTGTATCAATCCCCAAACTAATCCCACTGTCCCACTCTCTCCCCATAGCCCTGTATCAATCCCCAAACTAATCCCTTTGCTCCGCTCTCTCCCCATAGCCGTGTCAATCCCCAAACTAATCCCACTGCCCCGCTCTCTCCCCATAGCCCTGTATCAATCCCCAAACTAATCCCACAGTCCCGCTCTCTCCCCATAGCCCTGTATCAATCCCCAAACTAATCCCACTGTCCCACTCTCTCCCCATAGCCCTGTATTGATCGCCAAACTAATCCCATTGCCCCACTCTCTCCCCATAGCCCTGTATCGATCGCCAAACTAATCCCTTTGCCCCGCTCTCTCCCCATAGCCGTGTCAATCCCCAAACTAATCCCACTGCCCCGCTCTCTCCCCATCGCCCTGTATCAATCCCCAAACTAATCCCACTGTCCCACTCTCTCCCCATAGCCCTGTATCAATCCCCAAACTAATCACACTGTCGCACTCTCTCCCCATAGCCCTGTATCAATCCCCAAACTAATTCCACTGCCCCGCTCTCTCCCCATAGCCCTGTATCAATCCCCAAACTAATCCCACAGCCCCGCTCTCTCCCCATAGCCCTGTATCAATCCCCAAACTAATCCCACTGCCCCACTCTCCCCATAGCCCTGTATCAATCCCCAAACTAATCCCACTGCCCCGCTCTCTCCTCATAGCCCTGTATCAATCCCCAAACTAATCCCACTGCACGACTCTCGCCCCGTAGCCCTGTATCAACCCCAAACTAATCCCACTGCCCCGCTCTCTCCCCATAGCCCTGTATCAATCCCCCAACTAATCCCACAGTCCCGCTCTCTCCCCATAGCCCTGTATCAATCCCCAAACTAATCCCACTGTCCCACTCTCTCCCCATAGCCCTGTATCAATCCCCAAACTAATCCCTTTGCTCCGCTCTCTCCCCATAGCCGTGTCAATCCCCAAACTAATCCCACTGCCCCGCTCTCTCCCCATAGCCCTGTATCAATCCCCAAACTAACCCCACTGCCCTGCTCTCTCCCCATAGCCCTGTATCAATCCCCAAACTGATCCCACTGTCCCACTCTCTCCCCATAGCCCTGTATCAATCCCCAAACTAATCCCACTGCCTCGCTCTCTCCCCATAGCCCTGTATCAATCCCCAAACTAATCCCACTGCCCCCTCTCTCCCCATAGCCCTGTATCAATCCCCAAACTAATCCCACTGTCCCGCACCCTCTCCATAGAACTGCATCAATCCCCAAACTAATCGCACTGACCCGCTCTCTCCCCATAGCCCTGTAACAATCCCAAACTAATACCACTGCCCTGCTCTCTCCCCATAGCCCTGTATCAATCCCCAAACTGATCCCACTGTCCCACTCTCTTCCCATAGCCCTGTATCAATCCCCAAACTAATCCCACTGCCCCACTCTCCGCCATAGCCCTGTATCTATCCCCAAACGAATCCCACTGACCCGCGCTCTCACCATAGCCCTGCATCAATTCCCAAACTAACCCCACTGTCCCGCTCTTTCCCCATAGCCCTGAATCAATCCCCAGACTAACCCCACTGTCCCACTCTCTATCGATAGCCCTGTATCAATTGCCAAACTAATCCCACTGTCCCTCTCTCTCCCCATAGCCCTGTATCAATCCCCAAACTAATCCCACTGCCCCGCTCTCTCCCCATAGCCCTGTATCAATCCCCAAACTAATCCCACTGCCCCGCTCTCTCCCCATAGCCCTGTATCAATCCCAATCTAATCCCACTGCCCCGCTCTCTCCCCATAGCCCTGCATCAACTCCCAAACTAACCCCACTGTCCCACTCTCTCCCCAGAGCCCTGAATCAATCCCCAAACTAATCCCACTGCCCCACTCTCCGCCATAGCCCTGTATCTATCCCCAAACGAATCCCACTGACCCGCGCTCTCACCATAGCCCTGCATCAATTCCCAAACTAACCCCACTGTCCCGCTCTTTCCCCATAGCCCTGAATCAATCCCCAGACTAACCCCACTGTCCCACTCTCTATCGATAGCCCTGTATCAATTGCCAAACTAATCCCACTGTCCCTCTCTCTCCCCATAGCCCTGTATCAATCCCCAAACTAATCCCACTGCCCCGCTCTCTCCCCATAGCCCTGTATCAATCCCCAAACTAATCCCACTGCCCCACTCTCTCCCCATAGCCCTGTATCAATCCCCAAACTGATCCCACTGTCCCGCACCCTACCTATAGCCCTGTATCAATCCCCAAACGAATCCCACTGCCCCGCTCTCTCCCCATAGCCCTGTAACAATCCCAAACTAATACCACTGCCCCGCTCTCCCCAGAGCTCTGTATCAATCCCCAAACTAATCCTACTGCCCCCTCTCTTCCCATAGCCCTGTATCAATCCCCAAACTAATCCCACTGCCCCACTCTCCGCCATAGCCCTGTATCTATCCCCAAACGAATCCCACTGACCCGCGCTCTCACCATAGCCCTGCATCAATTCCCAAACTAACCCCACTGTCCCGCTCTTTCCCCATAGCCCTGAATCAATCCCCAGACTAACCCCACTGTCCCACTCTCTATCGATAGCCCTGTATCAATTGCCAAACTAATCCCACTGTCCCTCTCTCTCCCCATAGCCCTGTATCAATCCCCAAACTAATCCCACTGCCCCGCTCTCTCCCCATAGCCCTGTATCAATCCCCAAACTAATCCCACTGCCCCGCTCTCTCCCCATAGCCCTGTATCAATCCCAATCTAATCCCACTGCCCCGCTCTCTCCCCATAGCCCTGCATCAACTCCCAAACTAACCCCACTGTCCCACTCTCTACCCAGAGCCCTGAATCAATCCCCAAACTAATCCCACTGCCCCGCTCTCTCCCCATAGCCCTGTATCAGTCCCCAAACTAATCCCACTGACCCGCTCTCTCCCCATAGCCCTGTATCAATCCCCAAACTAATCCCACTGCCCCACTCTCTCCCCATAGCCCTGTATCAATCCCCAAACTGATCCCACTGTCCCGCACCCTCCCTATAGCCCTGTATCAATCCCCAAACGAATCCCACTGCCCCGCTATCTCCCCATAGC
Source organism: Scyliorhinus torazame (assembly GCF_047496885.1). Taxonomy (NCBI): domain Eukaryota; kingdom Metazoa; phylum Chordata; class Chondrichthyes; order Carcharhiniformes; family Scyliorhinidae; genus Scyliorhinus; species Scyliorhinus torazame. The sequence continues at coordinate 82,099,592 of NC_092729.1, forward strand.
CCTGTATCAATCTCCAAACTAATCCCACTGTCCCGCACCCTCTCCATAGAACTGCATCAACTCCCAAACTAATCCCACTGACCCGCTCTCTCCCCATAGCCCTGCATCAACTCCCAAACTAACCCCACTGTCCCACTCTCTCCCCAAACCCCTGTATCAATCCCCAAACTAACCCCACTGCCCCGCTCTCTCCCCATAGCCCTGTGCCAGTCCCCAAACAAATCCCAATGCCCCGCTCTCTCCCCATAGCCCTGTATCAATCCCCAAACTAATCCCACTGCCCCGCTCTCTCCCCATAGCCCTGTATCAATCCCCAAACTAATCCCACTGTCCCGCACCCTCCCCATAGCCCTGTATCAATCCCCAAACTAATCCCACTGCCCCACTCTCTCCCCATAGCCCTGTATCAATCCCCAAACTAATCCCACTGCCCCGCTCTCTCCCCATAGCCCTGTATCAATCAGCAAACTAATCCCACTGTCCCGCAGCCTCCCCATAGCCCTGTATCAATCCCCAAACTAATCCCACTGCCCCGCTCTCTCCCCATAGCCCTGTATCAATCTCCAAACTAATCCCACTGCCCCGCTCTCTCCCCATAGCCCTGTATCAATCACCAAACTAATCCCACTGTCCCGCACCCTCCCCATAGCACTGTATCAATCCCCGAACGAATCCCACTGCCCCGCTCTCTCCCATTGCCCTGTATCAATCCCAAACTAATCCCACTGCCCCGCTCTCTCCCCATAACCCTGTATCAATCCCAAACTAACCCCACTGACCAGCTCTCTCCCCATAGCCCTGTATCAATCCCGAAAATAATCCCACTGCCCCGCTCTCTCCCCATAGCCCTGTATCAGTCCCCATACTAATCACACTGCCCAGCTCTCTCCCATCGCTCTGTATCAATCCCCAAACTAATCCAACTGCCCCACTCTCTCCCCATAGCCCTGTATCAATCCCCAAACTAATCCCACTGCCCCGCTCTCTCCCCATAGCCCTGTATCAATCCCCAAACTAATCCCACTGTCCCGCACCCTCCCCATAGCCCTCTATCAATACCCAAACTAATCCCACTGTCCCGCTCTTTCCCCATAGCCCTGAATCAACCCCCAATCTAACCCCACTGCTCGCTCTCTCCCCATAGCCCTGTATCAACCCCAAGTTATTCCCACTGCCCCGCTCTCTCCCCATAGCCCTGTATTAATCCCCAAACTAATCCCACTGCCCCGCTCTCTCCCCATAGCCCTGTATCAATCCCCAAACTAATCCCACTGCCCCGCTCTCTCCCCATAGCCCTGTATCAATCCCCAGACTAACCCACTGCCCCACTCTCTCCCCATAGCCCTGTATCAACCCCAAGCTAATCCCACAGCCCAGCTCTCTCCCCATAGCCCTGTATCAATCCCCAAACTAATCCCACTGCCCCGCTCTCTCCCCATAGCCCTGTATCAATCCCCAAACTAATCCCATGCCGCGCTCTCTCCCCATCGCCCTGTATCAATCCCCAAACTAATCCCACTGCCCCGCTCTCTCCCCATCGCCCTGTATCAATCCCCAAACTAATCCCACTGCCGCGCTATCTCCCCATAGCCCTGTATCAATCCCGAAACACATCCCACTGCCCCGCTCTCTCCCCAAAGCCCTGTATCAATCCCCAAACTAATCCCACTGCCCCGCTCTCTCCCCATAGCCCTGTATCAATCCCCAAACTAATCCCACTGCCCCGCTCTCTCCCCATAGCCCTGTATCAGTCCCCATACTAATCCCACTGTCCGGCACCCTCTCCATAGAACTGCATCAATCCCCAAACTAATCGCACTGACCCGCTCTCTCCCCATAGCCCTGTAACAATCCCAAACTAATACCACTTCCCCGCTATCCCCATAGACCTATATCAATCCCCAAACTAATCCTACTGCCCCCTCTCTCCCCATAGCCCTGTATCAATCCCCAAACTAATCCCACTGCCCCGCTCTCTCCCCATAGCCCTGTATCAATCCCCAAACTAATCCCACTGACCCACTCTCCACATAGCCCTGTATCAATCCCCAAACTAATCCCACTGACCCACTCTCCACATAGCCCTGTATCAATCCCCAAACTAATCCCACTGACCCACTCTCACACATTGCCCTGTATCTATCCCCAAACTAATCCCACTGCCCCGCTCTCTCCCCATAGTCCTGTATCAATCCCCAAACTAACCCCACTGCCCCGCTCTCTCCCCATAGCCCTGTATCAGTCCCCAAACTAATCTCACTGCCCCGCTCTCTCCCCATAGCCCTGTATCAATCCCCAAACTAATCCCACTGCCCCACTCTTCCCCCATAGCCCAGCATCAATTCCCAAACTAACCCCACTGTCCCGCTCTTTCCCCATAGCCCTGAATCAACCCCCAAACTAACCCCACTGCCTCGCTCTCTCCCCATCGCCCTGTATCAATCCCAAACTAATCCCACTGCCCCGCTCCCTCCCCATAGCCCTGTATCAATCCCAAACTAATCCCACTGCCCAGTTCTCTCCCCATAGCCCTGTATCAATCCCGAAACTAATCCCACTGCCCCGCTCTCTCCCCATAGCCCTGTATCAGTCCCCATACTAATCCCACTGCCCAGCTCTCTCCCATCGCTCTGTATCAATCCCCAAACTAATCCAACTGCCCCACTCTCTCCCCATAGCCCTGTATCAATCCCCAAACTAATCCCAATGTCCCGCTCTCTCCCCATAGCCCTGAATCAATCCCCAAACTAATCCCACTGTCCCACTCTCTCTCCATAGCCCTGTATCAATCCCCAAACTAATCCCACTGCCCCGCTCTCTCCCCATAGCCCTGTAACAATCCCAAACTAATACCACTGCCCCCTCTCTCCCCATAGCCCTGTATCAATCCCCAAACTAATCCCACTGCCCCACTCTCTCCCCATAGCCCTGTATCAATCCTAAACTAATCCCACTGCCCCGCTCTCTCCTCATAGTCCTGTATCAATCCCCAAACTAATCCCACTGTCCCACTTTCTCCCCATAGCCCTGTATCAATCCCCAAACTAATCCCTCTGTCCCGCTCTCTCCCCACAGCCCTGAATCAAACCCCAAACTAATCCCACTGCCCCCTCTCTCCCCATAGCCCTGTATCAATCCCCAAACTAATCCCACTGCCCCCTCTCTCCCCATAGCCCTGTATCAATCCCCAAACTAATCCCACTGTCCCCTCTGTTCCCAGAGCCCTGTATCAATCCCCAAACTAATCCCACTGTCCCGCACCCTCTCCATAGAACTGCATCAATCCCCAAACTAATCGTACTGACCCGCTCTCTCCCCATAGCCCTGTAACAATCCCAAACTAATACCACTGCCCCGCTCTCCCCCCATAGCCCTGTATAAATCGCAAACTAATCCCCATAGCGATGTATCAATCCCCGAACTAATCCCACTGTCCCCTCTGTTCCCAGAGCCCTGTATCAATCCCTGAACTAATCCCACTGTCCCGTACCCTCTCCATAGAACTGCATCAATCCCCAAACTAATCGTACTGACCCGCTCTCTCCCCATAGCCCTGTAACAATCCCAAACTAATACCACTGCCCCGCTCTCCCCAGAGCCCTGTATCAATCCCCAAACTAATCCTACTGCCCCCTCTCCCCATAGCCCTGTATCAATCCCCAAACTAATCCCACTGACCCGCTCTCTCCCCATAGCCCTGCATCAATTCCCAAACTAACCCCACTGTCCCGCTCTTTCCCCATAGCCCTGAATCATTCCCCAGACTAACCCCACTGTCCCGCTCACTCTCGATATCCCTGTATCAATTGCCAAACTAATCCCACTGTCCGCTCTCTCCCCATAGTCCTGGATCAATCCTCAAACGAATCCCACTGCCCCGCTCTCTCCCCATAGCCCTGTATCCATCCCAAACTAATCCCACTGCCCCGCTCTCTCCCCATAGCCCTGTATAAATCGCAAACTAATCCCCATAGCGCTGTATCAATCCCCGAACTAATCCCACTGTCCCGCACCCTCTCCATAGCCTGCATCAATCCCCAAACTAATCGCACTGACCCGCTCTCTCCCCATAGCCCTGTATCAATCCCCAAACTAATCCCACTGCCCCGCTCTCTCCCCATAGCCCTGTGTCAATCCCCAAACTAATCCCACTGACCCACTCTCCCCATAGCCCTGTATCAATCCCCAAACTAATCCCACTGCCCCGCTCTCTTCCCATTGCCGTGTCAATCCCCAAACTAATCGCACTGACCCGCTCTCTCCCCATAGCCCTGTATCAATCCCCAAACTAATCCCACTGCCCCGCTCTCTCCCCATAGCCCTGTATCAATCCCCAAACTAATCCCACTGCCCCGCTCTCTCCCCATAGCCCTGTATCAGTCCCCATACTAATCCCACTGTCCGGCACCCTCTCCATAGAACTGCATCAATCCCCAAACTAATCGCACTGACCCGCTCTCTCCCCATAGCCCTGTAACAATCCCAAACTAATACCACTTCCCCGCTATCCCCATAGACCTATATCAATCCCCAAACTAATCCTACTGCCCCCTCTCTCCCCATAGCCCTGTATCAATCCCCAAACTAATCCCACTGCCCCGCTCTCTCCCCATAACCCTGTATCAATCCCAAACTAATCCCACTGCCCCGCTCTCTCCCCATAGCCCTGTCTCAATCCCCAAACTAATCCCACTGACCCACTCTCCACATAGCCCTGTATCAATCCCCAAACTAATCCCACTGTCCCGCTCTCTCCCCATAGCCCTGTCTCAATCCCCAAACTAATCCCACTGACCCACTCTCCACATAGCCCTGTATCAATCCCCAAACTAATCCCACTGCCCCACTCTCTCCACATAGCCCTGTATCAATCCCCAAACTAATCCCACTGACCCACTCTCCACATAGCCCTGTATCAATCCCCAAACTAATCCCACTGTCCCGCTCTCTCCCCATAGCCCTGTATCAATCCCCAAACTAATCCCACTGACCCACTCTCACACATTGCCCTGTATCTATCCCCAAACTAATCCCACTGCCCCGCTCTCTCCCCATAGTCCTGTATCAATCCCCAAACTAACCCCACTGCCCCGCTCTCTCCCCATAGCCCTGTATCAGTCCCCAAACTAATCTCACTGCCCCGCTCTCTCCCCATAGCCCTGTATCAATCCCCAAACTAATCCCACTGCCCCACTCTTCCCCCATAGCCCAGCATCAATTCCCAAACTAACCCCACTGTCCCGCTCTTTCCCCATAGCCCTGAATCAACCCCCAAACTAACCCCACTGCCTCGCTCTCTCCCCATCGCCCTGTATCAATCCCAAACTAATCCCACTGCCCCGCTCCCTCCCCATAGCCCTGTATCAATCCCAAACTAATCCCACTGCCCAGTTCTCTCCCCATAGCCCTGTATCAATCCCGAAACTAATCCCACTGCCCCGCTCTCTCCCCATAGCCCTGTATCAGTCCCCATACTAATCCCACTGCCCAGCTCTCTCCCATCGCTCTGTATCAATCCCCAAACTAATCCAACTGCCCCACTCTCTCCCCATAGCCCTGTATCAATCCCCAAACTAATCCCAATGTCCCGCTCTCTCCCCATAGCCCTGAATCAATCCCCAAACTAATCCCACTGTCCCACTCTCTCTCCATAGCCCTGTATCAATCCCCAAACTAATCCCACTGCCCCGCTCTCTCCCCATAGCCCTGTAACAATCCCAAACTAATACCACTGCCCCCTCTCTCCCCATAGCCCTGTATCAATCCCCAAACTAATCCCACTGCCCCACTCTCTCCCCATAGCCCTGTATCAATCCTAAACTAATCCCACTGCCCCGCTCTCTCCTCATAGTCCTGTATCAATCCCCAAACTAATCCCACTGTCCCACTTTCTCCCCATAGCCCTGTATCAATCCCCAAACTAATCCCTCTGTCCCGCTCTCTCCCCACAGCCCTGAATCAAACCCCAAACTAATCCCACTGCCCCCTCTCTCCCCATAGCCCTGTATCAATCCCCAAACTAATCCCACTGCCCCCTCTCTCCCCATAGCCCTGTATCAATCCCCAAACTAATCCCACTGTCCCCTCTGTTCCCAGAGCCCTGTATCAATCCCCAAACTAATCCCACTGTCCCGCACCCTCTCCATAGAACTGCATCAATCCCCAAACTAATCGTACTGACCCGCTCTCTCCCCATAGCCCTGTAACAATCCCAAACTAATACCACTGCCCCGCTCTCCCCCCATAGCCCTGTATAAATCGCAAACTAATCCCCATAGCGATGTATCAATCCCCGAACTAATCCCACTGTCCCCTCTGTTCCCAGAGCCCTGTATCAATCCCTGAACTAATCCCACTGTCCCGTACCCTCTCCATAGAACTGCATCAATCCCCAAACTAATCGTACTGACCCGCTCTCTCCCCATAGCCCTGTAACAATCCCAAACTAATACCACTGCCCCGCTCTCCCCAGAGCCCTGTATCAATCCCCAAACTAATCCTACTGCCCCCTCTCCCCATAGCCCTGCATCAATTCCCAAACTAATCCCACTGCCCCACTCTCTCCCCAGAGCCCTGTATCAATCCCCAAACTAATCCCACTGACCCGCTCTCTCCCCATAGCCCTGCATCAATTCCCAAACTAACCCCACTGTCCCGCTCTTTCCCCATAGCCCTGAATCATTCCCCAGACTAACCCCACTGTCCCGCTCACTCTCGATATCCCTGTATCAATTGCCAAACTAATCCCACTGTCCGCTCTCTCCCCATAGTCCTGGATCAATCCTCAAACGAATCCCACTGCCCCGCTCTCTCCCCATAGCCCTGTATCCATCCCAAACTAATCCCACTGCCCCGCTCTCTCCCCATAGCCCTGTATAAATCGCAAACTAATCCCCATAGCGCTGTATCAATCCCCGAACTAATCCCACTGTCCCGCACCCTCTCCATAGCCTGCATCAATCCCCAAACTAATCGCACTGACCCGCTCTCTCCCCATAGCCCTGTATCAATCCCCAAACTAATCCCACTGCCCCGCTCTCTCCCCATAGCCCTGTGTCAATCCCCAAACTAATCCCACTGACCCACTCTCCCCATAGCCCTGTATCAATCCCCAAACTAATCCCACTGCCCCGCTCTCTTCCCATTGCCGTGTCAATCCCCAAACTAATCGCACTGACCCGCTCTCTCCCCATAGCCCTGTATCAATCCCCAAACTAATCCCACTGTCCCGCTCTCTCCCCATTGCCCTGTGTCAATCCCCAAACTAATCTTCCTGACCCGCTCTCTACCCATATCCCTGTATCAATCCCCAAACTAATCCCCAAACTGATCCCACAGCCCCGCTCTCTCCCCATAGCCCTGTGTCAATCCCCAAACTAATCCCACTGACCCACTCTATCCCCATAGCCCTGTATCAATCCCAAACTAATCCCACTGCCCCGCTCTCTCCTCATAGCCCTGTATCAATCCCCAAACTAACCCCACTGCCCCACTCTCCCCATAGCCCTGTATGAATCCCCTAACTAATCCCACTGCCCCACTCTCTCCCAATAGCCCTGTATCAATCCCCAAACTAATCCCACTGCCCCACTCTCTCCCCATAGCCCTGTATCAATCCCCAAACTAATCCCACTGTCCCGCTCTCTCCCCATAGCCCTGTATCAATCCCCAAACTAATCCCACTGCCCCGCTCTCTCCCCATAGCCCTGTATCAATCCCCAAACTAATCCCGCTGCCCCGCTCTCTCCCCATAGCCCTGTATCAATCCCCAAACTAATCCCACTGTCCCGCTCTCTCCCCATAGCCCTGTATCAATCCCCAAACTAATCCCACTGCCCCGCTCTCTCCCCATAGCCCTGTATCAATCCCCAAACTAATCCCACTGCCCCGCTCTCTCCCCATAGCCCTCTATCGATCCCCAAACTAATCCCACTGCCCCACTCTCTCCCCATAGCCCTGTATCAATCCCCAAACTAACCCCACTGCCCCACTCTCTCCTCATAGCCCTGTATCAATCCCTAAACTAACCCCACTGCCCCACTCTCCCCATAGTCCTGTATCAATCCCAAACTAATCCCACTGACCCACTCTCTCTCCACAGCCCTGTATCAATCCCAAACTAATTTCACTGCCCCACTCTCTCCCCATAGCCCTGTGTCAATCCCCAATCTAATCCTACTGTCCAACTCTCTCCCCACAGCCCTGTATCCATCCCCAAACTAATCCCACTGTCCAACTCTCTCCCCATAGCCCTGTATCAATCCCCAAACTAATCCCACTGACCCACTCTCCCCACAGCCCTGTATCCATCCCCAAACTAATCCCACTGTCCAACTCTCTCCCCATAGCCCTGTATCAATCTCCAAACTAATCCCACTGCCCCGCTCTCTCCTCATAGCCCTGTATCAATCCCCAAACTAATCCCACGCCCCGCTCTCTCCCCATAGCCCTGTATCAGTCCCCAAACTAATCCCACTGACCCGCTCTCTCCCCATAGCCCTGTATCAATCCCCAAACTAATCCCACTGCCACGGTCTCTCCCCATAGCCCTGTATCAATCCCCAAACTAATTTCACTGCCCCACTCTCTCCCCACAGCCCTGTATCAATACCCAAACTAATACCACTGACCCGCTCTCTCCCCACAGCCCTGTATCAATCCCCAAACTAATCCCACTGTCCCGCTCTCTCCTCATAGCCCTGTATCAATCCCCAAACTAATCCCACTGCCCCACTCTCTCCCCATAGCCTGTATCAATCCCCAAACTAATCCCACTGTCCCGCTCTCTCCCCATAGCCCTGTATCAATCCCCAAACTAATCCCACTGCCCCGCTCTCTCCCCATAGCCTATATCAATCCCCAAACTAACCCCACTGCCCCGCTCTCGCCCCGTAGCCCTGTATCAATCCAAAACTAATCCCACTGCCCCGCTCTCTCCCCATAGCCCTGTATCAATCCCCAAACTAATCCCACTGTCCCACTCTCTCCCCATAGCCCTGTATCAATCCCCAAACTAACCCCACTGCCCCGCTCTCGCCCCATAGCCCTGTATCAATACCAAACTAATCCCACTGTCCCCGCTCTCTCCCCGTAGCCCTGTATCAATCCCCAAACTAATCCCACTGCCCCGCTCTCTCCCCATAGCCCTGTGTCAATCCCCAAACTAATCCCACTGCCCGGGTCTCTCCCCATAGCCCTGTATCAATCCCCAAACTAATCCCACTGCCCCGCTCTCTCCCCATAGCCCTGGATCAATCCCCAAACTAATCCCACTGCCCCGCTCTCTCCCCATAGCCCTGTATCAATCCCCAAACTAAACCCACTGCCCCGCTCTCTCCCCATAGCCCTGTATCAATCCCCAAACTAATCCCACTGTCCCACTCTCTCCCCATAGCCCTGTATCAATCCCCAAACTAACCCCACTGCCCCGCTCTCGCCCCATAGCCCTGTATCAATCCCCAAACTAATCCCACTGGCCCGCTGTCTCCCCATAGCCCTGTATCAATCCCCAAACTAACCCCACTGCCCCGCTCTCTCCCCATAGCCCTGTATCAATCCCCAAACTAATCCCACTGCCCCGCTCTCTCCCCATAGCCCTGTATCAATCCCCAAACTAATCCCACTGTCCCGCTCTCTCCCCATAGCCCTGTATCAATCCCTAAACTCATCCTCCACTCCCAAATCGGCCCCCGCACCCTGAAACTCCGCAGCCTGTCGGAAGGTGCAGACGTACCTGGAAAGCTGGGTGACGAGTCGCGGAGCGTGCGGTCAACTCAAGCTGTCCTTCCCTCTCTCTCTCCCGCCCCCCCCCCCCCCCCCCCCCCGTCCTCCCGTTCCCTCAGGAAGCGCCGTGCATCAAGTGAAGGGATTCTGGTGCCGACCAGGAACCAGCGCTACTCCCCCTTCCGACGCCAGGCGGGGGGCGGTTGAATCCACTCGCCCTCCTGCGCCCCTGCCCCGCACGTTGGTGCAGGGGTCAAAAATAGAAACGATCGCAGAACCTGTCCCCAAACGTAGTTTAATACCTCTCTCGCGATCGTCTGGTGCTTGCAAAGAGGGCGAGAGACTGCCTGATGGGGGATAGGAGGAATTAAAAGTGCTCCTGATAAAGATCACAAGTTTCAGCATCATTGCAACTGGGACATTTCCTCTCAAAGGGAAGGTTGTTGACAGGCCTGCCCTGTGACTGAAGTAGCTCTGTTGTTGCTTCCTTCGAGCGTCGGAGCAGCTAATTTGCTTCATATTCCGGAGGGACTCTGGACGAACGTCGGGCAAACGGCCATCTCCGGCGAGAGACGATGTACCCGTACAATGGCACCACCCTCAATCCCCCACGAATCCCACACACCCCTGCGGGTTAACCATTGATGAGAAACGTGAGCTGGAGCCGGCCGTATAAATGCTGCGGCGACCAGAGCAGGACAGAGGCCGGGAATCCTGCGGAGAGCAACTCACCTCCTGACCGCCCCCCCCCCCCCCCCCCCCCCCCGCCCCGTCCGTCCGCCACCCACAAGTCAGGAGCGTGACGGGAGAGTCTCCGCCCGCCCGGCTCCCGACGACACTCGGGAAGCTCGGCACCGTCCCGGACGAGCCCCCGCTCGAGCGAGACGCTCGCCCTCCCCGCCCGCCCGATCGAGAGGCCACCACCCCCCCGCCCCCGTCGCCACCCCCCCCCGCCTTCGCCATTCGCTCCCTCCACCCCCCCCCCGATGCACAGCGGCAGCCGTGTGCACCGTCTACAAGACGCATCGCAGTCCACCCGCTCCTCAGAGAGCAGCTTCCAAAGCCGTCACATCTACCCCCTGGGAAATATATCGGCCATTGTGGCTGGGGTCAGAAT
>NC_092729.1:82112931-82115431 GCF_047496885.1 Scyliorhinus torazame
CGCCTCCCAGAGGGTGGGAGGGGGAGCCAGAATGAGTTTGAGCCCGCGGTCCCGCCGCTCCCTCTCCGTGGCGATGAGCTTGGCGGGGTTCCTGGCGCCCGTCTGGGCCTTCGGTACCACCTACTGGGGCGTGGGCACTCACCAGGTGGTCAAGCCCACCTGCCAGTCCGCCGTGCGTCCTGGGCAACGCCAGCAGCCTGGCGCTCAACGCCACTCTCTGGCAGCTGGTGCACTACACCTGGGAGACGGGCAAGGACCGTTTCATCTCCCGCTACTTCCACGCCGGCTTCTGGTACTCCTGCGAGGAACATGGAAGGGGAGGTGAGAAGGGGGGCGGGGGGGCGAAGGTGGGAGTGGGAGGTCCATGTTCCCCGCCCAGCGGCAGCGAGGGTAACGGACGATAGTTTTCCGAGTCTGGGGCTTCCTGTGCGTCTCGGAGTGGCGGGACCGTTCCTGCAGAAAAGGTCATCATTCGGACTGTCGTGACTTCCACAGATTCACCTCCCTCTGGCTGAAGGAATTCCTCCTCATCTCTGTTTTAAAGGATCGTCCCTTCAGACTGAGATTGTGTCCCCTCTGCTTCTAGTTTTTCCTGCACGTGGAAACATCCTCTCCACGTCCACTCTATCCAGGCCTCGCAGTATCCTGTAAGTTTCACTAAGATCCCCCCTCATCCTTCTAAACCCCCCGAGTACAGACCCGGAGTCCTCGACCGTTTCCTCGTACGACAAGCTCTTCGTCCCGGGGATCATTCTTGTGAACCTCCCTCTGGCCTCTTTCCAAGGCCCCAGCACGCCCTTCCTTCGATACGGGGCCCGAAACTGCTCACAACACTCCAAATGGGGTCTGAGCGGAGCCTTATACAGCCTCAGAAGTAAATCCCTGGTCAATAAGTTCTCCAACACTTCATTAAATGCAAACTGCTACTCCATTTGAAATAAAGGTGCAGTGGTCTGATTGAAGTTAGACACTGGTGCCAAAGCCAATTTAATCAGCATGACTGATTTAAAAATTCAGCCGGTTAGAAGAATATCTCTGAAGAATTAGATTAGTAAGTTTGCGGACGATACAAAGGTTGGTGGATATGCGGATAGCGATGAGGACTGTCGGAGGATACAGCAGGATTTAGATCGGTCTGGAGACTTGGGCGGAGAGATGGCAGATGGAGTTTAATCCGGACAGCACGGTAGCGTTGTGGATAGCACAATTGCTTCACAGCTCCAGGGTCCCAGGTTCGATTCCCGGCTTGGGTCACTGTCTGTGCGGAGTCTGCACATCCTCCCCGCGTGTGCGTGGGTTTCCTCCGGGTGCTCCGGTTTCCTCCCACAGTCCAAAGATGTGCAGGTTAGGTGGATTGGCCGTGTTAAATTGTCCCCTAGTGTCCAAAGATGTACAGGTTAGGTGGATTGGCCGTGTTTAAATTGTCCCTCAGTGTCCAAAGATGTACAGGTTAGGTAGATTGGCCGTGTTAAATTGTCCCTTAGTGTCCAAAGATGTACAGGTTAGGGGGATTGGCCGTGTTAATTGTCCCTTAGTGTCCAAAGATGTACAGTTTAGGTGGGTTGGCCGTGTTAAATTGTCCCTTAGTGTCCAAAGATGTACAGGTTAGGTGGATTGGCCGTGTTAAATTGTCCCTTAGTGTCCAAAGATGTGCAGGTTAGGAGGATTGGCCGTGTTAAATTGTCCCTTAGTGTCCAAAGATGTACAGGTTAGGTGGATTGGCCGTGTTAAATTGTCCCTTAGTGTCCAAAGATGTACAGGTTAGGTGGATTGGCCGTGTTAAATTGTCCCTTAGTGTCCAAAGATGTTCAGGTTAGGTGGATTGGCCGTGTTAAATTGTCCCTTAGTGTCCAAAGATGTACAGGTTAGGTGGATTGGCCGTGTTAAATTGTCCCTTAGTGTCCAAAGATGTACAGGTTAGGTGGATTGGCCGTGTTAAATTGTCCCTTAGTGTCCAAAGATGTGCAGGTTAGGTGGATTGGCCGTGTTAAATTGTCCCTTAGTGTCCAAAGATGTACAGGTTAGGTGGATTGGCTGTGTTAAATTGTCCCTTAGTGTCCAAAGATGTGCAGGTTAAGGTGGATTGGCCGTGTTTTAGTGTCCAAAGATGTACAGGTTAGGTGGGTTGGCCGTGATCAATTGTCCTCAGTGTCCAAAATTGCCCTTAGTGTTGGGTGGGGTTACTGGGTTATGGGGATAGGGTGGAGGTGTTGACCTTGGGTGGGGTGCTCTTTCCAAGAGCCGGTGCAGACTCGATGGGCCGAATGGCCTCCTTCTGCACTGTAACTTCTATCGAAATGTGAGGTAATGCATTTTGGAAGGTCGAATGCAGGGAGGGAATATACAGTGAATGGTAGAACCCTCAAGAGTATTGACAGTCAGAGAGATCTAGGTGTACAGGTCCACGGGTCACTGAAAGGGACAACACAGGTGGAGAAGGTAGTCAAGAAGGCATACGGCATGCTTGCCTTCATTGGACGGGGCATTGAGTATAAGAATT
>NC_092729.1:82120431-82157931 GCF_047496885.1 Scyliorhinus torazame
TGAGAAACAAGGCTCATTGTGGACTCTGTCTCTTGCTGTGGACTCCTGCAGCTTCTCCACCTGAAAGCGGAATCGGAACTCGGTGAGTCTCGCCCGTCTGTCAACACTCTCCGCAACGCCGAGGGAAGGTTCTTTCCCCTGGGGATCGGCCTGGATTGTGGAGCTCAAGTCCGAGAGTATAGACATCTCCCTCCGACAGTGCAGCGCTCCCTCAGTACTGGCACCGGGGGGGAGTGTCGGCCTGGATTATGGAGCTCAAATCCTAGAGTATATACATCTCCCTCCGACAGTGCGGCGCTCCCTCAGTACTGGCACCGGGGGGAGTGTCGGCCTGGATTATGGAGCTCAAATCCTAGAGTATATACATCTCCCTCCGACAGTGCGGCGCTCCCTCAGTACTGGCACCGGGGGGAGTGTCGGCCTGGATTATGGAGCTCAAATACTAGAGGATATACATCTACCTCCGACAGTGCGGCGCTCCCTCAGTACTGGCACTGGGGGGAGTGTGGACCTGGATTATGGAGCACAAATCCTAGAGTATAGACATCTACCCCCGACAGTGCGGCTCTCCCTCAGTACTGGCACCGGGGGGAGTGTGGGCCTGGATTATGGAGCTCAAATCCTAGAGTATAGACATCTCCCTCCGACAGTGCGGCGCTCCCTCACTACTGACACCGGGGGGAGTGTCGGCCTGGATTATAGCGCTCAAATCCTAGAGTATAGACATCTACCTCCGACAGTGCGGCGCTCCCTCAGTACTGGCACCGGGGGGAGTGTGGGCCTGGATTATGGGAGCTCAAATCCTAGAGTATAGACATCTCCCTCCGACAGTGCAGCGCTCCCTCAGTACTGGCATCGGGGGGAGTGTGGGTCTGTATTATGGAGCTCAAATCCTAGAGTATAGACATCTCCCTCCGACAGTGCGGCGCTCCCTCAGTACTGGCACCGGGGGGGGAGTGTCGGCCTGGATTATGCAGCTCAAATCCTAGAGTATAGACATCTCCCTCCGACAGTGCAGCGCTCCCTCAGTACTGGCACCGGGGGGGGAGTGTCGGCCTGGATTATGGAGCTCAAATCCTAGAGTATAGACATCTCCCTCCGACAGTGCAGCGCTCCCTCAGTACTGGCACCGGGGGGAGTCTGGGCCTGGATTATGGAGCTCAAATCCTAGAGTATAGACATCTCCTCCGACAGTGCAGCGCTCCCTCAGTACTGGCACCGGGGGGAGTGTGGGCCTGGATTATGGAGCTCAAATCCTGGAGTATAGACATCTCCCTCCGACAGTGCAGCGCTCCCTCAGTCCTGGCACCGGGGGGGGGGGGGGGGGGGGGGGGGGGGAGTGTGGGCCTGGATTATGGAGCTCAAATCCTGGAGTATAGACATCTCCCTCCGACAGTGCAGCGCTCCCTCAGTACTGGCACCGGGGGGGAGTGTCGGCCTGAATATAGCGCTCAAATCCTAGAGTATATACATCTACCTCCGACAGTGCAGCGCTCCCTCAGTACCTGGCACCGAGGGGAGTGTCGGCCTGGATTTATAGCGCTCAAATCCTAGAGTATAGACATCTCCCTCCGACAGTGCAGCGCTCCCTCAGTACTGGCACCGGGGGGAGTGTCGGGCCTGGATTATGGAGCTCAAATCCTGGAGTATAGACATCTCCCTCTGACAGTGCAGCGCTCCCTCAGTACTGGCACCGGGGGGGGGAGTGTCGGCCTGGATTATGGAGCTCAAATCCTAGAGTATAGACATCTCCCTCCGACAGTGCAGCGCTCCCTCAGTACTGGCACCGGGGGGAGTCTGGGCCTGGATTATGGAGCTCAAATCCTGCAGTATAGACATCTACCCCCGACAGTGCAGCGCTCCCTCAGTACTGGCACCAGGGGGAGTGTCGGCCTGGATTATGGAGCTCAAATCCTGGAGTATAGACATCTCCCTCCGACAGTGCAGCGCTCCCCTCAGTACTGGCACCGGGGGGAGTGTCGGCCTGGATTATAGAGCTCAAATCCTAGAGTATAGACATCTCCCTCCGACAGTGCGGCGCTCCCTCAGTACTGGCACCGGGGGGAGTGTCGGCCTGGATTATGGAGCTCAAATCCTAGAATATATACATCTCCCTCCGACAGTGCGGCGCTCCCTCAGTACTGGCACCGGGGGGAGTGTCGGCCTGGATTATGGAGCTCAAATCCTAGAGTTTATACATCTCCCTCCGACAGTGCGGCGCTCCCTCAGTACTGGCACCCGGGGGGAGTGTCGGCCTGGATTATGGAGCTCAAATCCTAGAGTTTATACATCTCCCTCCGACAGTGCGGCGCTCCCTCAGTACTGGCACCGGGGGGAGTGTCGGCCTGGATTATGGAGCTCAAATCCTAGAGTTTATACATCTCCCTCCGACAGTGCGGCGCTCCCTCAGTACTGGCACCCGGGGGGAGTGTGGGCCTGGATTATGGAGCTCAAATCCTAGAGTATAGACATCTCCCTCCGACAGTGCAGCGCTCCCTCAGTACTGGCACCGGGGGGAGTGTCGGCCTGGATTATGGAGCTGAAATCCTGGAGTATAGACATCTCCCTCCGACAGTGCAGCGCTCCCTCAGTACTGGCACGGGCGGGGGGGGGGGGGGGGGGGGGGGGAGTGTGGGCCTGGATTATGGAGCTCAAATCCTGGAGTATAGACATCTCCCTCCGACAGTGCGGCGCTCCCTCAGTACTGGCACCGGGGGGAGTATCGGCCTGGATTGTGGAGCTCAAATCCTAGAGTATAGACATCTCCCTCCGACAGTGCAGCGCTCCCTCAGTACTGGCACCGGGGGGGAGTGTGGGCCTGGATTATAGCGCTCAAATACTAGAGTATAGACATCTCCCTCCGACAGTGCGGCGCTCCCTCAGTACTGGCACCGGGGGGAGTGTGGGCCTGGATTATAGCGCTCAAATCCTAGAGTATAGACATCTCCCTCCGACAGTGCAGCACTCCCTCAGTACTGGCACCGGGGGGAATGTGGGCCTGGATTATGGAGCTGAAATCCTGGAGTATAGACATCTCCCTCCGACAGTGCAGCGCTCCCTCAGTACTGGCACCGGGGGGAGTGTGGGCCTGGATTATGGAGCTCAAATCCTAGAGTATAGGACATCTACCTCCGACAGTGCAGCGCTCCCTCAGTAGTGGTACCGGGGGGAGTGTGGGCCTGGATTATGGAGCTCAAATCCTAGAGTATAGACATCTCCCTCCGACAGTGCAGCGTTCCCTCAGTACTGGCACCGGGGGGGGGGGGGCGGGGGTCAGCCTGGATTATGGAGATCCAATGTCTGGGTGCGAACATGAGAGTGTCGGACACCGGGGCGGGAGGGAGAGCTACTCCTTGACACCTGGATCACTGGCTGAATGCATCGCCAAGGGTTCCAGAGTCGGGGGAAGGTTGGGAAGAGGGTGAGGCGTGGGGAGGGATGGGGAGATCATCCATGTCACCGGCCTCTTCTCCTGAAAGCTGGAGCGATGTGACAGGCTTGGGCGGGGTGGGGGGGAGCCACCGGGAGACGATAGAAGTGGGCCATTCGGCCATCGAAGCCCCTCCGCCAGTCAATGGGATCTTGACTGATGTGACAATCCTCAAACTGCCCACTCTGCAGCCTCATCCCCATCAGCCTCGCTGATTCACGATCTATCTCGGCCTCGAACACACTTATCGACCCGGACTCTACAGCTCTCTGTGGTGGAGATTCCACCGATTCACTCCCCTCTCCGAGAAGACAATCCTCTTCATCTCTGCCTTCAATGCACCACCCCCACACTCGGAGATTGTCCTCTCTGGTCCTAGACTCTCCCACAACAAAGAACAGTACAGCACAGGAACAGGCCCTTCGGCCCTCCAAGCCCGTGCCGACCATGCTGCCCGTCTAAACTGCAATCTTCTACACTTCCTGGATCCGTATCCCTCTATTCCCATCCTATTCATGTATTTGTCTAGATGCCCCTTAAATGTCACTATCGTCCCTGCTTCCACCTCCTCCGGCAGCGAGTTCCAGGCGCCCACTACCCTCTGTGTAAATAAACTTGCCTCGTACATCTCCTCTAAACCTTGCCCTCGCACCTTAAACCTATGCCCCCTTGTAATTGACCCCTCTACCCTTGGGGAAAAGCCTCTGACTATCCACTCTGTCTATGCCCCTCATAATTTTGTAGACCTCTGTCAGGTCTCCCCTCAACCTCCGTCGTTCCAGTGAGAACAAACCGAGTTTATTCAACCGCTCCTCGTAGCTAATGCCCTCCGTACCAGGCAACATTCGGGTAAATCTCTTCTGCACCCTCTCTAAAGCCTCCACATCCTTCTGGTAGTGTGGCGACCAGAATTGAACGCTATACTCCCAAGTGTGGCCTAACTGAGGTTCTATACGGCTGCAGGACTTGCCAATTCTTATACGCAAGAGGAAACATCCTCTCAATATCGACCCGGTCAAACCCCCCCCCCGAGAATCCTCCCTGTCTCAAGAAGGTCGCCCCCTCATTCTTCACTCCAATCAGTTCAGGTGCCAACCTACTCAACCTCTCCTCATCTAATAACCTCTCCCTGCCCGGGATCGAGCGAGTGAACCTCCTCTGGATCGCCTCGATAATCTTTCCTTAGATCTGGGGACCGAAACAGTTCTCGTCATTCCATGTCTGGTTCTAACTGGAGCCTTCCGTAGTTTTAGCCTTTCTCTGGCGGGGTCTGGTTGAGTTTCTGGTCCTTGGTTGATTATGGGTTGGTGATTCAGCGATGGTAATGGTATTGAATGTCAAGTGGGCGATAGTTTGATTCTCTCCAAGAGAAATGGGCTTCTATTATCGCACTTGCCGTGAGCTTAACTAAGGACCCAGACCTTGCTGCCACGCCCCGATGTGCAGGCGACCTTTATTTTTACAGGCATGCTGTGGTTTGCTACCGTTTCGGAAACCCTCTTCATCGCTTTACCTGACCTTTGGCGTCCTTCTCGAGTGCCTGGAGCCCCTCGAGGTGACGAGTGTGCCTCCTTCGCTGCAATCCTCACAGTCTTAGCGGGTGAATGTCCGGCCTTACAGGGGAGAGGGACAGAGAGTCGGAGCAGATCGGGCAGGGGCCAGGGTGTACAGTTCACACTGGGAGAAACCAGGGGGAGGGGGGGTGGTTCATTCCCCTTCGAACGGAGGTTAACGAGCAGATTGAATCGAGACGTTCCGAATGGGGGAAGGGTTTGCGATGGGAGTCAATGAGAAGAAGGTTAAGGGGGGGATTGAATCGAGACGTTCCAAATGGGGGAAGGGTTTGCGATGGGAGATGGGAGTCAATGAGGAGAAGGTTAAGGGGGAGATTGAATCGAGACGTTCCGAATGGGGGAAGGGTTTGCGATGGGAGACGGGAGTCAATGAGGAGAAGGTTAAGGGGGGGATTGAATCGAGACGTTCCAAATGGGGGAAGGGTTTACGATGGGAGATGGGAGTCAATGAGGAGAAGGTTAAGGGGAGATTGAATCGAGACGTTCCGAATGGGGGAAGGGTTTGCGATGGGAGACGGGAGTCAATGAGGGGAAGGTTAAGGGGGAGATTGAATCGAGACGTTCCAAATGGGGGAAGGGTTTGCGATGGGAGATGGGAGTCAATGAGGAGAAGGTTAAGGGGGAGATTGAATCGAGACGTTCCAAATGGGGGAAGGGTTTGCGATGGGAGATGGGAGTCAATGAGGAGAAGGTTAAGGGGGGGATTGAATCGAGACGTTCCCAATGGGGAAGGGTTTGCGATGGGAGACGGGAGTCAATGAGGAGAAGGTTAAGGGGGAGATTGAATTGAGACGTTCCCAATGGGGAAGGGTTTGCGATGGGAGACGGGAGTCAATGAGGAGAAGGTTAAGGGGGGGATTGAATCGAGGCGTTCCAAATGGGGGAAGGGTTTGCAATGGGAGTCAATGAGGAGAAGGTTAAGGGGGGGATTGAATCGAGACGTTCCCAATGGGGGAAGGGTTTGCGATGGGAGACGGGAGTCAATGAGGAGAAGGTTAAGGGGGAGATTGAATCGAGATGTTCCGAATGGGGGAAGGGTTTGCGATGGGAGTCAATGAGGAGAAGGTTAAGGGGGGGATTGAATCGAGATGTTCCGAATGGGGGAAGGGTTTGCGATGGGAGATGGGAGTCAATGAGGAGAAGGTTAAGGGGGGGATTGAATCGAGACGTTCCCAATGGGGAAGGGTTTGCGATGGGAGTCAATGAGTAGAAGGTTAAGGGGGAGATTGAATCGAGACGTTCCAAAGGCGGAAGGGTTTGCGATGGGAGATGGGAGTCAATGAGTAGAAGGTTAAGGGGGAGATTGAATCGAGACGTTCCAAATGGGGGAAGGGTTTGCGATGGGAGACGGGAGTCAATGAGGAGAAGGTTAAGGGGGAGATTGAATCGAGACGTTCCAAATGGGGGATGGGTTTGCGATGGGAGATGGGAGTCAATGAGTAGAAGGTTAAGGGGGAGATTGAATCGAGACGTTCCAAATGGGGGAAGGGTTTGCGATGGGAGACGGGAGTCAATGAGGAGAAGGTTAAGGGGGAGATTGAATCTAGACGTTCCAAATGGGGGAAGGGTTTGCGATGGGAGGCGGGAGTCAATGAGGAGAAGGTTAAGGGGGAGATTGAATCGAGACATTCCAAAGGGGGAAGGGTTTGCGATGGGAGGCGGGAGTCAATGAGGAGAAGCTGAGTTCCCAGCGACGGGAGGGTCGGGCACGGGAGGGACACACAGATCGGGAAAGCGATCGGGAAAGGAGGCAGAGGACGGGAGTGGGATGGGAGACGAGGGAACATGTATTGCTGACGCAGCGAGTCGTTGCGTCGGGGTGGGGCCGCCAGAAAGGGCGGAGGAAGCAGATTCAACAGGACCCTTCGGAAAGGGGGAATGGGATGAATGCTGGAAAGGGGGGACGTGAGCGGAGTTCGGGGGTGGAGGAGCGAGAGATAGGGTCGTTCACAGAACACGGTGGTCAAATGGTCACTGATTGTATCGTGCCCAGGGGTGTGTGACGTATGGGTGCTCCGTTCGGAGGTCAGATCAGAGCCAGCCGCCATTGCCATGGCTTGGGGGAGACACACGTGGACCAATGTGGGTTTAGACAGCAGAGTTCCCTCCCGCATAACCCCCCCCCCCACCCCCCCCCCCCACGGACGGGTGTGGTGGGCAGCACTGGCTGAACAATACCAAGTGCGTCGATGGCGACTCATGAGGGGCCATTTATTCAGCTGAGCGTGTGGCTCACTTGTACGGGCTGGGAGCGACATTCTGGTAAATTGACACACCCTGTGCAAACAAAAGGAATCCGCCCAAGCCTCGCACTTTTTAGAACTTCGCGTTGTCATCGTTATGGCTTCGACTTGACCAATGAGTGTCGACTTGAAGACTATCAGCACCATTGTCGATGCAAATTTGAGTGTTGCAATCGTGTGATCGCGTTGGTGACGGACGTTCTTGGGTTCTGCTTCTGGCTGCCTGGGACTCCTCGGCATGCTGGGGCATATGATGTACACGACCGTCTTCCATGTTACAGTCAGCTTGGGACCAATGGATTGGAAGCCACACTCCTGGGATTACGGGTGGTCATTCCAGTGAGTAAAGCTCCCTCTACACTGTCCCCATCAAACACTCCCAGGACAGGTACAGCACGGGGTTAGATACAGAGTAAAGCTCCCTCTACACTGTCCCCATCAAACACTCCCAGGACAGGTACAGCACGGGGTTAGGTACAGAGTAAAGCTCCCTCTACACTGTCCCCATCAAACACTCCCAGGACAGGTACAGCACGGGGTAAGATACAGAGTAAAGCTCCCTCTACACTGTCCCCATCACACACTCCCTGGACAGGTACAGCACGGGGTTAGAAACAGAGTAAAGCTCCCTCTACACTGTCCCCATCAAACACTCCCAGGACAGGTACAGCACGGGGTTAGATACAGAGTAAAGCTCCCTCTACACTGTCCCCATCAAACACTCCCAGGACAGGTACAGCACGGGGTTAGGTACAGAGTAAAGCTCCCTCTACACTGTCCCCATCAAACACTCCCAGGACAGGTACAGCACGGGGTAAGATACAGAGTAAAGCTCCCTCTACACTGTTCCCATCACACACTCCCTGGACAGGTACAGCACGGGGTTAGAAACAGAGTAAAGCTCCCTCTACACTGTCCCCATCAAACACTCCCAGGACAGGTACAGCACGGGGTTAGATACAGAGTAAAGCTCCCTCTACACTATTCCCATCAAACACTCCCAGGACAGGTACAGCACGGGGTAAGACACAGAGTAAAGGTCTCTCTACACTGTCCCCATCAAACACTCCCAGGACAGGTACAGCACGGGGTAAGATACGGAGTAAAGCTCCCTCTACACTGTCCCCATCACACACTCCCTGGACAGGTACAGCACGGGGTTAGATACAGAGTAAAGCTCCCTCTACACTGTCCCCATCAAACACTCCCAGGACAGGTACAGCACGGGGTTAGATACAGAGTAAAGCTCCCTCTACACTGTCCCCATCAAACACTCCAGGGCAGGTACAGCACGGCGTTAGATACAGAGTAAAGCTCCCTCTACACTGTCCCCATCAAACACTCCCAGGACAGGTACAGCACGGGGTAAGATACAGAGTAAAGCTCCCTCTACACTGTCCCCATCACACACTCCCTGGACAGGTACAGCACGGGGTTAGAAACAGAGTAAAGCTCCCTCTACACTGTCCCCATCAAACACTCCCAGGACAGGTACAGCACGGGGTTAGATACAGAGTAAAGCTCCCTCTACACTATTCCCATCAAACACTCCCAGGACAGGTACAGCACGGGGTAAGATACAGAGTAAAGCTCTCTCTACACTGTCCCCATCAAACACTCCCAGGACAGGTACAGCACGGGGTAAGATACGGAGTAAAGCTCCCTCTACACTGTCCCCATCACACACTCCCTGGACAGGTACAGCACGGGGTTAGATACAGAGTAAAGCTCCCTCTACACTGTCCCCATCAAACACTCCCAGGACAGGTACAGCACGGGGTTAGATACAGAGTAAAGCTCCCTCTACACTGTCCCCATCAAACACTCCAGGGCAGGTACAGCACGGCGTTAGATACAGAGTAAAGCTCCCTCTACACTGTCCCCATCAAACACTCCCAGGACAGGTACAGCACGTGGTTAGATACAGAGTAAAGCTCCCTCTACACTGTCCCCATCAAACACTCCCAGGACAGGTACAGCACGGGGTTAGATACAGAGTAAAGCTCCCTCTACGCTTTCCCCATCAACCACTCCCAGGACAGGTACAGCACGGGGTAAGATACAGAGTAAAGCTCTCTCTACACTGTCCCCATCAAACACTCCCAGGACAGGTACAGCACGGGGTAAGATACGGAGTAAAGCTCCCTCTACACTGTCCCCATCACACACTCCCTGGACAGGTACAGCACGGGGTTAGATACAGAGTAAAGCTCCCTCTACACTGTCCCCATCAAACACTCCCAGGACAGGTACAGCACGGGGTTAGATACAGAGTAAAGCTCCCTCTACACTGTCCCCATCAAACACTCCAGGGCAGGTACAGCACGGCGTTAGATACAGAGTAAAGCTCCCTCTACACTGTCCCCATCAAACACTCCCAGGACAGGTACAGCACGTGGTTAGATACAGAGTAAAGCTCCCTCTACACTGTCCCCATCAAACACTCCCAGGACAGGTACAGCACGGGGTTAGATACAGAGTAAAGCTCCCTCTACGCTTTCCCCATCAACCACTCCCAGGACAGGTACAGCACGGGGTTCGATACAGAGTAAAGCTCCCTCTACACGGTCCCCATCAAACACTCCAGGGCAGGTACAGCACGGGGTTAGATAGAGTAAAGCTCCCTCTACACTGTCCCCATCAAACACTCCCAGGACAGGTGCAGCACAGGGTTAGATACAGAGTAAAGCTCCCTCTACACTGTCCCCATCAAACACTCCCAGGACAGGTACAGCACGGGGTTAGATACAGAGTAAAGCTCGCTCTACAATGAAGATTGTAATTACGGCAGAGCTGTTAGATTGTGTTTACAAATGAGGTTTACAGGGTTTGACAAGCTTAAGTTAAAAGTGGATTATAAATGCGAACAGTATGAAGCAAAGGGCATTCGGGGCCACGTTAATTTTGGCACCCCCACACTGAGCTTATCCAGGAGACTCACCTCCTGGTGGGATTGTGACAGGGCATGAAGGATTGGAATAGGACGATGGGAATAGTCGGGGCTGGAGGAGGTTACAGAGATAGGGAGCGAGGGAGGGATTTGAACAGGAGGATGAGCATTGTCGGGGCTGGAGGAGGTTACAGAGATAGGGAGGGAGGGGACGAGCGAGGGATTTGAACAGGAGGATGAGAATTGTCGGGCCTGGAGGAGGTTATAGAGATAGGGAGGGAGGGGGCGAGGGAGGGATTTGAACAGGAGGGTGGGAATTGTAACAGAAATTGACCCGCTCAATTGCAGCATGGCCCGGTTTGCGTTTAGCTGCTGCACGGTGTCCTCAGTAACACGCCAGACGGGCCCGGGAGCCCGCCTCGCGCCTGAGGACGTCCCCTTCCTCTGGGAACCCTCGCTCTTCTCCCTCGCTGGAGCCTCGGACCGGGCCAACGGGAGCTGCCACGAGGCCGCTCCTGTGAACATCGCCAGCGAATCGCTGGAAGGGGAGGCTTGTTCATCTCCGAGCGGGGGATAAGGGGGGTGGCGAGAGGGTCTATTTGAATCCTTACATCTGGCGCAGCGGACGGGTTGCCCCTTGAAGCGGTGTGACGTCTAGCACCGTGGTTAGCACTGTTGCTTCACAGCGCCAGGGTCCCGGGCTTGTGTCACTGTCTGTGCGGAGTCTGCACGTTCTCCCCGTGTCTGCGTGGGTTTCCTCCGGGTGCTCCGGTTTCCTCCCACAAGTCCCGAAAGACGTGCTGTTAGGGTGAATCGGACATGCTGAATTCTCCCTCCGTGCACCCGAACAGGCGCCGGAATGTGGCGACGAGGGGATTTTCACAGTAACGTCCTTGCAGAGTCTACTTGTGACGCTGATCGGAGGTGATAATGAAGGTGATTTTAACCCGGGAGAGGGATGATTTCTCAGGGCCCAGAAACGGCTCGATGTGCATACAGGCAGTCGCTTTATTGCAGATTTGACACAGTTACCCCAACGTTGCAGGCAGAGGAGGGTTTCGATCGTCCAGTTCGCTGAGACTCACTGTGGAGTGCGGGGTGGGTGGGGGGGGGGGCAGAGAGCGAGAGAGGGGGGGTGGGGGGGGGGGTCGACGCACAGGGAGACGCACACAGGGAAGACGCAAGAGTCAGGGAGGGGCACAGGGAGACGCAAGAGTCAGGGAACCACACTGCTCGCACCGCTCACAAGGGGCGGAAAACGGGTCACTCGGCAGTCTGTCCCATTCGAGCAGGAGGCCCTCCGCTCCACCGCCATCCACAAGGCCTTCCCAGGCAGTGGGGCAGGCATCGCAGAGAGGGTGGGGAGGGGAGAGGGTGGGGAGGGGAGGGGGGAGGGGGGCGCGGCACCTCCACACACACACACACACCGTGCGACAGCAACTCCCGCAGTCAAAGAAAATCCTGCTGTCCTTCAGCCCCAGGCGTGCGACTTGCAGTAATGGAGAACCAGCTTGCCGTCACTCCCGAAGCACTGTAAATTGAAGGAGAGGAGGCTCTTACACACAGCGTCACACACAGCAGCCTGGCATCAAACCGCCCACATCAACACCCGCCCCACACAAATGCCCACACACCCAGAGCGCGATTATGTACAACCACCTCCCGATTATAGCGCTCAAATCCTAGAGTATAGACATCTCCCTCCGACAGTGCGGCGCTCCCTCAGTACTGGCACCTGGGGGAGTGTCGGCCTGGATTATGGTGCTCAAATCCTAGAGTATAGACATCTCCCTCCGACAGTGCAGCGCTCCCTCAGTACTGGCACCGGGGGGAGTGTGGGCCGGGATTATGGAGCTCAAATCCTAGAGTATAGACATCTCCCTCCGACAGTGCAGCGCTCCCTCAGTACTAGCACCGGGGGGAGTGTCGGCCTGGATTATGGAGCTCAAATCCTAGAGTATATACACCTCCCTCCGACAGTGCAGCGCTCCCTCAGTACTGGCACCGGGGGGAGTGTGGGCCTGGATTATGGAGCTCAAATCCTAGAGTATAGACATCTCCCTCCGACAGTGCGGCGCTCCCTCAGTACTGGCTCCGGGGGGAGTGTGGGCCTGGATTATGGAGCTCAAGTCCTAGAGTATAGACATCTCCCCCCGACAGTGCAGCGCTCCCTCAGTATTGGCACCGGGGGGAGTGTGGGCCTGGATTATGGAGCTCAAATCCTAGAGTATAGACATCTCCCTCCGACAGTGCAGCGCTCCCTCAGTACTGGCACCGGGGGGAGTGTGGGACTGGATTGTGGAGCTCAAATCCTAGAGTATAGACATCTACCTCCGACAGTGCAGCGCTCCCTCAGTACTGGCACCGGGGGGAGTGTGGGCCTGGATTATGGAGCTCAAATCCTAGAGTATAGACATCCCCCCCCGATAGTGCAGCGCTCCCTCAGTACTGGCACCGGGGGGAGTGTGGGCCTGGATTATGGAGATCACATCCTAGAGTGTAGACATCTACCTCCGACAGTGCAGCGCTCCCACAGTACTGGCACCGGGGGAGTGTGGGCCTGGATTATGGAGCTCAAATCCTAGAGCATAGACATCTACCTCCGACAGTGCGGCGTTCCCTCAGTACTGGCACCGAGGGGAGTGTGGGCCTGGATTATGGAGCTCAAATCCTAGAGTATATACATCTACCTCCGACAGTGCGGCGCTCCCTCAGTACTGGCAGCGGGGGGGGGGGGGGGGGGGGAGGTCGGCCTGGATTATGGGGCACAAGATACATCCCATGTCACAACAATTCCCAGGTTAGGGTTAGACCCACCCCACCAGTTTCTCCATTCTGACAGCACGATGATGCAAAGGCTCGATCGAAATCCCCGTTCATACCTCGTACAAGGTACCCACGTCCTGGTCTGGGGGAGGTGCGAAGGTCTGGTTGACGTAGATGAACTGCAAAGAGAGGAAAGGGTAGAGTGTTACGATCCCTGCTGCTCAAGGTCGACCCAGGAGAGGAACTGGATCTATAGATCTAATGCACTCCTCCTTTGCCCCACTTGTCGAGGACAAGTTGCAAAATCTACCTCATACTCTAATGTCCTCAGTAAGCACACAATCCCTGTAAAACAACTGGTCTTGCTGGAAGCAGGGCTTCCAAACTCCAATCTCGAGGAACCCCCCCCCCACCCACAAAAAACGCTCTCTCTCTCTGATGCCTACAACGGGGATCCACTTCCGGGATTTCAAACTCTCCTTTCGGTAACCCTCATCACCGTCCGCTCAGCTGAACCAAACTGAAGGCGTTCATTGTTTCGAATACAGAAACACACAACTCAAACTTATTTAAAATTATACCCCATTTCTAACACCCACGGATACAAATTGCTTGAAAACGTCTGTGTTTCCAGATCAGAGACGGTTTGGACAGAGGGTAGATCAAGGGAAATGAGTCCACGAGAATTATCCGCGAAAAGCTGATCGAGCGCACACTGGCGTTTATAATAGCTTTTCCTATGTAAACGGTCACGCCGCTGTTACAAACTCTCATCAGTGGTGACGCTGTAGTATCTCGGGCAGGCTCCCGACTCCTGGGATTTGAACTCAGTAATCCAGGCCAACATTGCCCCCTACCCCCATTCCAGTGCTGAGGGAGCGCTGCACTGTCGGAGGTAGATGTCTATACTCTAGGATTTGAGCTCCATAATCCAGGCCGACACTCCCCCCGGTGCTAGTACTGAGGGAGCGCCGCACTGTCGGAGGTAGATGTATATACTCTAGGATTTGAGCTCCATAATCCAGGCCCACACTCCCCCCGGTGCCAGTACTGAGGGAGCGCTGCACTGTCGGAGGTAGATGTCTATACTCCAGGATTTGAGCGCTATAATCCAGGCCCACACTCCCCCCGGTGCTAGTACTGAGGGAGCGCCGCACTGTCGGAGGGAGATGTCTACACTCTAGGATTTGAGCTCCATAATCCAGGCCCACACTCCCCCCGGTGCCAGTGCTAAGGGAGCGCTGCACTGTCGGAGGTAGATGTCTATACTCTAGGATTTGAGCGCTATAATCCAGGCCCACACTCCCCCCGGTTCCAGTACTGAGGGAGCGCTGCACTGTCGGAGGTAGATGTATATACTCTAGGATTTGAGCTCCATAATCCAGGCCCACACTCCCCCCGGTGCCAGTGCTAAGGGAGCGCTGCACTGTCGGAGGTAGATGTCTATACTCTAGGATTTGAGCGCTATAATCCAGGCCCACACTCCCCCCGGTTCCAGTACTGAGGGAGCGCTGCACTGTCGGAGGGAGATGTCTATACTCTAGGATTTGAGCTCCATAATCCAGGCCCACACTCCCCCCGGTGCCAGTGCTAAGGGAGCGCTGCACTGTCGGAGGTAGATGTCTATACTCTAGGATTTGAGCGCTATAATCCAGGCCCACACTCCCCCCGGTTCCAGTACTGAGGGAGCGCTGCACTGTCGGAGGGAGATGTCTATACTCTAGGATTTGAGCTCCATAATCCAGGCCCACACTCCCCCCGGTGCCAGTACTGAGGGAGCGCCGCACTGTCGGAGGGAGATGTCTATACTCTAGGATTTGAGCTCCATAATCCAGGCCGACACTCCCCCCGGTGCCAGTACTGAGGGAGCGCCGCACTGTCGGAGGGAGATGTCTATACTCTAGGATTTGAGCGCTATAATCCAGACCGACACTCCCCCCGGTGCCAGTACTGAGGGAGCGCCGCACTGTTGGAGGTAGATGTCTATACTCTAGGATTTGAGCTCCATAATCCAGGCCCATACTCCCCCTGGTGCCAGTACTGAGGGAGCGCTGCACTGTCGGAGGTGGAGGAATGAGGGAGCGCTGTACTGTCGGAAATAGAGGGGCACACTCTCCCTGCCACTCACCAACTGTTCCGTTGCTTCGACCTTGAGGAATTTCTTGATGAATTGGCTAAGACCCTGGATCGTCCGCACCCTCTCCACTGTCCATTTTTTCTGCTTCATGATTGGGGTGTCGCCCACAGCCTTCAGGAGCACATCGACTGTGGGGGGAGTCACAGCAAGAGAGACAGAGAAGGGTTAAGACAGTTTGAGTGTCAGACTGGACGCATTAACCATTTCCTTGTAGCCCCCTCGTTGGTTCCCTTCCACCCCCACGCCTCCCTCACTACCTCCCTCCTCTAAAGAGGGCCAAGAGGCGACCAATTGACCCCACTCCTCATCTTCTCCTCCACCCCCCTTTCAAACTATTGAACTCTCCTTCCTTTATTTTTGGGGGCACTGCTGTTTGTAATATTTATAAATGACCTGGAGGAGGGCGTAGAAGGATGGGTGAGTAAATTTGCAGATGACACTAAAGTCGGTGGAGTTGTGGACAGTGCGGAAGGATGTTACAAGTTACAGAGGGACATAGATAAGCTGCAGCGCTGGGCTGAGAGGTGGCAAATGGAGTTTAATGCAGGAAAGTGTGAGGCGATTCATTTTGGAAGGAATAACAGGAAGACAGAGTACTGGGCTAATGGTAAGATTCTTGGCAGTGTGGATGAGCAGAGAGATCTCGGTGTCCATGTACAGAGATCCCTGAAAGTTGCCACCCAGGTTTGAGAGGGTTGTTAAGAAGGCGTACGGTGTGTTAGCTTTTATTGGTGGAGGGATTGAGTTTCGGAGCCATGAGGTCATGTTGCAGCTGTACAAAACTCTGGTGCGGCCGCATTTGGAGTATTGCGTGCAGTTCTGGTCGCCGCATTATAGGAAGGACGTGGAAGCATTGGAAAGGGTGCAGGGGAGATTTACCAGAATGTTGCCTGGTATGGAGGGAAGATCTTATGAGGAAAGGCTGAGAGACTTGAGGCTGTTTTCGTTAGAGAGGTTAAGAGGTGACTTAATAGAGGCATACAAGATGATCAGAGGATTGGATAGGGTGGACAGTGAGAGCCTTTTTCCTCGGATGGTGATGTCTAGCATGAGGGGACATAGCTTTAAATTGAGGGGAGATAGATATAGGACAGATGTCAGAGGTAGGTTCTTTACTCAGAGAGTAGTAAGGGTGTGGAATGCCCTGCCTGAAACAGTAGTGGACTCGCCAACACTAAGGGCATTCAGATGGTCATTGGATAGACATATGGACGATAAGGGAATAGTGTAGATGGGCTTTAGAGTGCTTTCACAGGTCGGCGCAACATCGAGGGCCGAAGGGCCTGTACTGCGCTGTTATGTTCTATGTTCATCTTTTGCAACTCAACACGTTTGTGCCAACTTTTGATCTCCTCGGGCCCATCAGCCCCCATTCGCGCCGCGCTCCCTCAAACTCTTCACCTCTCACGAGACTTCAAACACTTCCTTCCCCCCCCCCGCTCGAGCTACTCTCTCACCACCTCCACACCCTCAAGCTACTCTCTTCCTTTCTTCGATATAGTCTCCCTTTTACTGCTCGACCTGACCCACTCTTTCCCTCGATCTACTCTCCTCCTTTCCTTCGATATATTCTCCCTTGAGCTATATCACTCATTTTCCTAAACCTCCTCTCCTTTGAGCTACTCCCCTGCTTTCCCTTGACCTGCTGCTCCTTGAGCTACTCCCTCCTTTCCCTTAACCTCATCTCCCTCGACCTATTCCCCTCCTTTTCCCTCTAGTTCTCCTTTGAAAGACTCCCCTCCTTTCCCTCGACCAGTCCACCCCCGACCTACTCTGCCCTGAACTATTCACCCCCTTTCCGCCGAGCCAGTCTTCTTGTCCTCGAGCTACCCTCCTCCTATTCCTCAAGCTACTCTCCTTTTCCTCAAGCTAGTCCCTTCCTTTTCCTCGAGCTACTCCCCTCCCTATTCCTTGAGATACCCTCCTCCTTTTCTCAAGCTACTATCCTTTTCCTCGAGCGATTCCCTTCCTTTTCCTCGAGCTAGTCCCTTCCTTTTCCACGAGCTATGCCCCTCCCTTTTCCTCGAGCTAACTCCCTTTTCTCAAGCTATTCCCCTCCCTTTTCCTCGAGCTATTCCCTCCCTTTTCCCCGAGCTACTCTCCTCCCTTTTCCCCGAGCTACTCCCCCCTTTTCCTCGAGGTACTCCCCTCTCTTATCCTCGAGCTACACCCCTCCCTTATCCTCGAGCTACACCCCTCCCTTTTCCTCGAGCTACTCCCCTCCCTTTTCCTCGAGCTTCTCCCCTCCCTTTTCCTCGAGCTACTACCCTCTCTTTTCCTCGAGCTACACCCCTCCCTTTTCCCCGAGCTACACCCCTCCCTTTTCCCCGAGCTACTCTCCTCCCTTTTCCTCGAGCTACACCCCTCCCTTTTCCTCGAGCTACTCCCTCCCTTTTCCTCGAGCTACTCCCCTCCCTTTTCCCCGAGCTACTCTCCTCCCTTTTCCTCGAGCTGCTCCCTCCCTTTTCCTCGAGCTACTCCCCTCCCTTTTCCTCGAGCTACTCCCCTCTCTTTTCCTCGAGCTACTCCCCTCTCTTTTCCTCGAGCTACTCCCCTCCCTTTTCCTCGAGCTACTCCCCTCCCTTTTCCTCGAGCTACTCCCCTCTCTTTTCCTCGAGCTACTCCCCTCCCTTTTCCCCGAGCTACTCTCCTCTCTTTTCCTCGAGCTACTCCCCTCTCTTTTCCTCGAGCTACTCCCCTCCCTTTTCCCCGAGCTACTCTCCTCCCTTTTCCTCGAGCTACTCTCCTCCCTTTTCCTCGAGCTACTCTCCTCCCTTTTCCTCGAGCTACTCTCCTCCCTTTTCCTCGAGCTACTCCCCTCCCTTTTCCTCGAGCTACTCCCCTCCCTTTTCCTCGAGCTACTCCCCTCCCTTTACGTTGCCCGCCATTGCCTCCTGACCAACACTTGCGCCGCCGCCAGCCAATGAGGCCCACAGAGAGCACCCTTGCCCTCCTCCTCCGTGGGCAGGAGGGCCAACGGCCTAACGCCTGGATTGGCCAGCCATGCCCGTCACTCAGGGCTGCCTGATTGACAGCTCCAGGTAAGCACCTGCCCCCAGCTCCCCATTGGCCAGCCGGAGGGTTGCCCCGTCTCCCAATTGGCCAGTTGACCCGTCAATCACAATGGCACTTGATTGACAGCTTACCGAACCACACCCAGCTCTCCATTGGTCAGCCTCGCCCGCCCTTCCTACCCCCCCATTGGACATTTGAGACGTCAATCACAATGACACCTGATTGACAGCTGACTGAACGCCGCCCACCACTCAGGGACCCACCTCAGCGTCTCATTGGCCTGAATCGCCCGCCTCTCCTCCTTCCATTGGCCCACCGAGCCGTCAATCACAATGACGCTTGATTGACCGCACTGAACACCGCCCACCAGTCAGGGATCAGCCCACACGTCCCCATTGGTCAGCCTCGCCCCCCCTCCCCACCCCATTGGTCTACCGAGCCGTCAATCGCGACGACGCTTGATTGACAGCTCCCTGAACACCGCCCCTTCACTCAGGGACCCGCCCTCTAGTCCACATTGGTCCGCCTCGGCCGCCCCTCATCCCTCGATTGGCCGGCCGGGCTGTCAATCAGCCCACCCGCTCCGCCCCGCCCTCCTCCACGTGACCAGCCCGCCCATTCGGCCGCCATCTTGTTTTCGCACCCGGAGCGGCGGCGGCCTCCCCTTCTCACTTTTCTTCTTCGCATCGGCCTGCGCCTCCTCGGCGACCGGTGCCGCCGCCGCCGCCGCCGAAGAATCAGGAGGGGCAGCGGAGCCGCCGGGCGAGCGGGCCTCTGCGTCGCCTTCCGCCGAGGGGCCTCCGTCGTTCTCGGCGTCCGCCATCTT
Organism: Scyliorhinus torazame; assembly: GCF_047496885.1. NCBI lineage: Eukaryota > Metazoa > Chordata > Chondrichthyes > Carcharhiniformes > Scyliorhinidae > Scyliorhinus > Scyliorhinus torazame. The sequence continues at coordinate 82,139,313 of NC_092729.1, forward strand.
GTCGGCGGGCGGATGGGGACCGCGGAAGTGACGCCACCGTCCTGGCGAGCGGCGCCGGAAGTGACCTCGCCATCCTGGCCAAAAAGGCCGGCCATCTTTGAGGCTGGCATCTGACCACTGGGCTGCCAGGTGACACTTCAGCCCATTCAAGGCTGGTGCTATCCCACTGCAGTCCATTCCCCCCTCCCCGGCTTGGAAAGTGGCCTGGTGGAGCCGTGCCCACCACTTGGGCGAGGGGAGACGGGCACGCCCTGGCTGGGTTCGCCCAGGAGGCCGAGAGGGGAGACCAGGGGGCCTTCGAAAGAGGCCATTCAGCCCATTGATGTTCCTGCTGGCCCCCCCACCCCCCCCCCCCCCCCTCGGTTCGACCGAAGCAGCCCTGCCTATCGAGACGTAGTGAATTCGGGTCTCCTCCGCCGTTCGATCATGGCCGATATGTTACCCCCATTCTCTCCCCCCCCCCCCCCCCCCACCCCCCCCGAAACCCTTTAATTTCTTTTGTCAGTACTTGAGCGGCTGGTTTAGCACACAGGGCTAAATCGCTGGCTTTGAAAGCAGGCCAGCAGCACGGTTCAATTCCCGTACCAGCATCCCCGAACAGGCACCGCAATGCGGTGACTACGGGGCTTTTCACAGTAACGGGGGGGGGCACCGGGATTGTGGGAACGACAGAGAGAGAGAGAGGCCGACACTCCCCCCGGTGCCAGTACTGAGGGAGCACTGCACTGTCGGAGGTAGATGTCTATACTCTAGGATTTGAGCTCCATAATCCAGGCCCACACTCCCCCCGGTGCCAGTACTGAGGGAGCGCCGCACTGTCGGAGGGAGATGTCTACACTCTAGGATTTGAGCTCTATAATCCAGGCCCACACTCCCCCCGGTGCCAGTACTGAGGGAGCGCCGCACTGTCGGAGGTAGATGTCTATACTCTAGGAGTTGAGCTCCATAATCCAGGCCGACACTCCCCCCGGTGCCAGTACTGAGGGAGTGCTGTACTGTCGGAGGGAGATGTCTATACTCCAGGATGTGAGCTCCATAATCCAGGCCCACACTCCCCCCGGTGCCAGTACTGAGGGAGCGCTGCACTGTCGGAGGTAGATGTCTATACTCTAGGATTTGAGCTCCATAATCCAGGCCCACACTCTCCCCGGTGCCAGTACTGAGGGAGCGCTGCACTGTCGGAGGTAGATGACTATACTCTAGGATTTGAGCGCTATAATCCAGGCCGACACTCCCCCCGGTGCCAGTACTGAGGGAGCGCTGCACTGTCGGAGGTAGATGTATATACTCTAGGATTTGAGCGCTATAATCCAGGCCGACACTCCCCCCCGGTGCCAGTACTGAGGGAGCGCTGCACTGTCGGAGGAAGATGTCTATACTCTAGGATTTGAGCGCTATAATCCAGGCCCACCCTCCCCCCGGTGCCAGTACTGAGGGAGCGCTGCATTGTCGGAGGGAGATGTCTATACTCTAGGATTTGAGCTCCATAATCCAGGCCCACACTCCCCCCGGTGCCAGTACTGAGGGAGAGCCGCACTGTCGGAGGGAGATGTCTATACTCTAGGATTTGAGCTCCATAATCCAGGCCCAGACTCCCCCCGGTGCCAGTACTGAGGGAGCGCTGCACTGTCGGAGGTAGATGTATATACTCTAGGATTTGAGCTCCATAATCCAGGCCCACACTCCCCCCGGTGCCAGTACTGAGGGAGAGCCGCACTGTCGGAGGGAGATGTCTATACTCTAGGATTTGAGCGCTCTCCCCCCCCCGGTGCCAGTACTGAGGGAGCGCTGCACTGTCGAGGAAGATGTCTATACTCTAGGATTTGAGCGCTATAATCCAGGCCCACCCTCCCCCCGGTGCCAGTACTGAGGGAGCGCTGCACTGTCGGAGGTAGATGTCTACACTCTAGGATTTGAGCTGGTTTAGCACAGGGCTAAAATCGCTGGCTTTGAAAGCAGGCCAGCAGCACGGTCAATTCCCGTACCAGCCTCCCCGAACGGGCGCCGGAATGTGGCGACTAGGGGCTTTTCACAGTCACTTTGTTTTGAAGGCGACTTGCGACAGTCAACGATTTTCATTTCGTAGTGAACCCCCGGCGGTCTCCCCTCCCTACAGCGTCCGCCGACAGCAACCGGAGGCGGCAGTCTCTCTCTCTCCCCGTATCTGTAGCCTTTCCCCTTCAAGCAGCCCACTCAGTTCCTACAGCCCTCAAACTCCCCCCCCCCCCCCCCCCCCCCCCGATCACAAGTCCCTAAAGGCTCTATTCCCCCCTCCCCCGGGGCCTGAGGCCCGGTCACAAACCTATGGTTGTTGCGTACTGTTAGCACTGTTGCTTCACAGCTCCGGGCTCCTGGGGTTCGATTCCCGGCTCGGCCCACTGTCTGTGCGGAGTCTGCCCGTTCTCCCGCGTCTGCGCGGGTCTCCTCCCACGAGTCCCGAACGACGCGCTTGTTCAGGTGAATCTGACATTCTGAATTCTCCCTCCGTGCACCTGAACAGGGCCGGAATGTGGCGACTAGGGGCGTTTCACAGTAACCTCATTGCCGTGTTAATGGTAGACTAGTACAAGAGGTGAAGTCACAACGGGATCAGGGGTGAGCTGGCAAGGTGGATACAGAACTGGCTGGGTCATAGAAGCAGAGGGTAGCAATGAAGGATGCTTTTCTAATTGGAGGGCTGTGACCAGTGGTGTTCCACAGGGATCAGTGCTGGGACCTTGCTGTTTGTAGTATATATAAATGATTTGGAGGAAAATGTAACTGGTCTGATTAGTAAGTTTGCAGACGACACAAAGGTTGGTGGAATTGCGGATAGCGATGAGGACTGTCTGAGATACAGCAGGATTTAGATTGTTTGGAGATTGGGCGGAGAGATGGCAGATGGAGTTTAATCCGGACAAATGTGAGGTAATGCATTTTGGAAGGGCTAATGCAGGTAGGGAATATACAGTGAATGGTAGAACCCTCAAGAGTATTGAAAGTCAAAGAGATCTTGGTGTACAGGTCCACAGGTCATTGAAAGGGGCAACACAGGTGGAGAAAGTAGTCAAGAAGGCATACGGCATGCTTGCCTTCATTGCCGGGGCATTGAGTATAAGAATTGGCAAGTCATGTTGCAGCTGTATAGAACCTTAGTTAGGCCACACTTGGAGTATAGTGTTCAATTCTGGTCGCCACACTACCAGAAGGATGTGGAGGCTTTAGAGAGGGTGCAGAAGAGATTTACCAGAATGTTGCCTGTATGGAGGGCATTAGCTATGAGGAGCGGTTGAATAAACTCGGTTTGTTCTCACTGGAACGAAGGAGGTTGAGGGGTGACCTGATCGAGGTCTACAAAATTATGAGGGGCGTAGACAGAGTGATAGTCAGAGGCTTTTCCCGGGGTAGAGGGGCCAATTACTAGGGGGCATAGGTTTAAGGTGAGAGGGGCAAGGTTTAGAGGAGATGTACGAGGCAAGTTTTTTACACAGAGGGTAGTGGGTGCCTGGAACTCGCTGCCAGAGGAGGTGGTGGAAGCAGGGACGATAGTGACGTTTAAGGGGCATCTTGACAAATACATGAATAGGATGGGAATAGAGGGATACGGACCAGGAAGTGTAGAAGATTGTAGTTTAGTCGGGCAGCATGGTCGGCACGGGCTTGGAGGGCCGAAGGGCTGTTCCTGTGCTGTACATGTCTTTGCTAACGTCAGTGGACTTGTGACAATAATATCGATGCCGAGCCTCAAACCTGTCCCCCTGACACGACACCCGCTCACTCCGCCCCCCCGACCCGTCTCTCCTCCGCTGCTGATTGCCTCACCTTCGCAAAGTTTGCCGCCCAATAATAGTTTATCAAATTCGGCGACGCTAGCCCCCCTCGCCCCTCCCTCCACGAACACCCCCGGGGTCTTCCCACCAACGCCAACCCCCCAGATTGCCCCGTTAACCTTCCTGATGAAGGACGTGGAGGGGGGGGGGATAGGGAATAATTTGCAGTGCCAAAGGAGCCGTTCGGCCCATCGAGTCTGCACCGGCCCCCGGAAAAGGTACCCCCCCCACCCCCACCCTATCCCAGTTACCCCACCTATCCTTTTTTGGACACCAAGGGCAATTTCGCCTGACCAATGCACCTAACCTGCACCTCTTGGGAAAACTACGTCATTTTCTTCGCAGCTTCAACACGTCATCGATGACGATGAACATCTTGCCAAGGTCATCCCACCCCCCCACTACTTGCCTTCAAACAACCGCGCAACCTCAAACGAACCACTGTTTGCAGCAAACTCCCCAGCCTTCAGAACAGTGACCACGACACCACACAAACACTGACACGGCAATCTCTGCAAGACGTGCCAGATCGTCACCATTACACGCGAGAGCACCACCCACCAGGTACGCGGTACATAACACGTGCGACCCGGCCAATTGCTGTCTACCTCATACGCTGCAGGAAAGGATGTCCCGAAGCGCGGTACATTGGCGAGACCACGCAGAGCTGCGACAACGAATGAACGGACATCGCGCGACAATCGCCAGGCAGGGACGTTCCCTTCAGTCGGGGAACACTTCAGCAGTCGAGGGCGTTCAGGGGTCCGGGGTAAGCGTTCCCCAAGGCGGCCTCAGGACGCGCGACAACGCAGAATCGCCGAGCAGAAACTTATAGCCACGTTCCGCGCACACATGAGTGCGGCTCAACCGGGACCTGGGATCCATGTCGCATTACATTCATCCCCCATCATCTGGCCTGCGAAATCCTACCAACTGTCCTGGCTTGACACAATTCACACCTCTTTAACCTGGGGTTACCCATCTCTGGATCTGTAAAGATTAATCACCTGCTAATGCTCGCGTTCAAATCATCGCCTTGCATCTTTGAATCTGTCTGTATATATGTTTCTGGGGCCTATGTTAAGGGCCAGGGTTTAGAGAACCTCAAAGTGTATCATGGAGTTCCCAGACCCACAACTTTTACTAGATTGTGGTATGGGGAGCGCACGGCCCACTCTACAGGAGTGGGACAGCAGAAATGGAAAAGTATTTTTCAAAGCAAAACAATGTTTATTCAATGAACTCGAGTTCACCTTTTTAAAACATACAAACATCTTAGCAACCATCAATTCAAATACAACCCCAAAGACTACAACACTTAGTAATCCTTTCAGCTTTCCTTGTAACATCCATACGACTTAAAACACCTTTTACCCGAAGCACATCAGGTTAAAGTCGCTGCTGTTATTAGTTTTAAATCACCGGGATCGATTGACAGTCTTTAGATTACAGAGACTCTAATACACCTTCTGGCCGTGACGGCAGCTATCCAGCTCTGAAAACGAAACGAAAACACACCCTGCAGCAAACAGCCTAAAACGAAAGTAAAAAGACTGACAGGCAGCCCAGCTCCACCCGCTCTCTGACATCGCCGCAGTGGTAAACACCCGTTTCTTAAAGGTACTCTCACTGCAGATATTTACAGACTCACCCATTTATAAACGCCCATCTCTTAAAGGTACACTCACATGACACCTACCCCTTCGTTCACCCGAGGAAGGAGCAGCGCTCCGAAAGCTAGTGATTCGAAACACACCTGTTGGACTTCTTACTGCGCCCACCCCAGTCCAGCGCCAGCGTCGCCAGAGCACCCCAGGTTCTGGGCAACACCGCCATTTTAACCGCCCGCCCGGGCCCCCGGCGGCGACAGGGGCGACACCTCCCGCCCCTTGAAATCCGCCCTCATTCAACCCCTCGATGCCCTCAGCGCCATTGCCAACAGCGAGTAGCTACCGCGGGAGGGCGGGCGACACCCCCCCCCCCCCCCCACCCTCGCCCCACAGTACCCCGAAGTCGCCCGGTCCGTCCGCAGGCTCGCACTGCCGGCTCAACCCAGCCGCGACCCTCTGCCCAAACGTGAACCGCCTTCTCCAACAGCGCGGCGTCGACATTCAGTAGCGATGTCGGGCGGGACGACCCGCCCCTGCTCCGGGTCCTTATCGTTCTTTACGATGAGGCAGGTGAAACGCCTGAGGCAATCAATGAAAATGAAATGAAAACCGCTCATTGTCACAAGTCGGCTTCAAATGAAGTTACTGTGAAAAGCCCCTAGTCGCCACATTCCGGCGCCTGTTCGGGGAGGCTGGTACGGGAAGGGGGAGCCCCCCCCCCACCCACCCACCCACACACTCTCCCTCGCGCCCTCACCAACAATGGCCCCAGCTCCCTACAAAAACATCGTATCCAACCCTAATGTGAACCCGTCCGGTCTTGGGGCCTCCCCCTCTGCCTGCACCGCACCCATTACCGGGAGGACGTGGAAGCATTGGAAAGGTGTGCAGAGGAGATTTACCAGAATGTTGCCTGGTCTGGAGGGAAGATCTTCTGAGGAAAGGCTGAGGGACCTGAGGCTGTTTTCGTTCGAGAGAAGAAGGTTAAGAGGTGACTTAATTGAGGCAGACAAGACGATCAGAGGATTGGATAGGATGGAGCCTTTTTCCTCGGATGGTGATGTCTAGCACGAGGGGACATCGCTTTAAATTGAGGGGAGATAGATATAGGACAGATGTCAGAGGTAGGTTCTTTACTCAGAGAGTAGTAAGGGCGTGGAATGCCCTGCCTGCAACAGTAGTGGACTCGCCAACACTAAGGGCATTCCAAATGGTCATTGGATAGACATATGGACGATAAGGGAATAGTGTGGATGGGCTTTAGAGTGGTTTCACAGGTCGGCGCAACATCGAGGGCCGAAGGGCTTGTACTGCACTGTAATGTTCTATGTTCTAACCCTAACCCTAACCCTAAGGGCATTCAGATGGTCATTGGATAGATATATGGACGATAAGGGGAATAGTGTAGATGGGCTTTAGAGTGGTTTCACAGGTCGGCGCAACATCGAGGGCCGAAGGGCCTGTACTGCGCTGTAATGTTCTATGTTCTAACCCTAACCCTAAGGGCATTCAGATGGTCATTGGATAGACGTACGGACGATAAGGGATAGTGTAGATGGGCTTTAGAGTGGTTTCACAGGTCGGCGCAACATCGAGGGCCGAAGGGCCTGTACTGCGCTGGAATGTTCTATACCGTCCATCGGCCCTATCGGGGCCTCTTCCCCTCCCCCACCTCCACCAACCCATCCAGCACCCGTCCTCCCCGGCTGGGGGCTCCGGCTCGTACAGCCTGCTGTAGTAGGCCCAAATGCACGTTCACCCCACTCCGGGCCCCTCACCCTACACGGATCTCCCTCACCGCCTCCTGCTCCCTCAGCCGGAGGGGCAGCATCGCACACGCCTTCTCCCCATGCTCCAGGAACGACCCGACGCCTTCCCCCGTGGACACTAACCCAAACTCCGTCTGGAGCCCCTGCCTCCCCTTTAACAGGCCTGCCTCCGAGTATAAGACGCAGGAGCAGAATTAGGCCACTCGGCCCTTCGAGTCTGCTCCCCCCATTCAATCATGGCTGATATTTTTCTCATCCCCATTGCCCTGCCTTCTCCCCATAACCCCCGATCCACCTATTAATCCAGAACCTATCTATCTCTGTCTTAAAGACACTCAGTGATTTGGCCTCCACACCCTTCTGCGGCAAAGAGTCCCACAGATTCACCTCCCTCTGGCTGAAGAAATTCCTCCCCATCTCTGTTTGAAAGGACCCTTCAGTCTGAGATTGTGTCCCCTCTGCTTCTACAAGTGGAGACATCCTCTCCACGTCCCCTCTATCCAGGCCTCGCCGTATCCTGCAAGTTTCAATCAGATCCCCCCCCTCATCCTTTTTTTGATAAATTTAGAATGACCCAATTCATTTTTTACAATTAAGGGGCAATTTAGCGCGGCCAATCCACCTACCCTGCGCATCTTTGGGTTGTGGGGGGCGAAACCCACGGGGGCGGGGGGGGGGGGGGGGGATGTGCAAACTCCACACCGGACAGTGACCCAGAGCCGGGATCGAACCCGGGACCCTCGGCGCCGTGAGAATGAAAGTGGCTTATTGTCACAAGTCGGCTTCAAATGAAGTTACTGTGAAAAGCCCCTAGTCGCCACATTCCGGCGCCTGTTCGGGGAGGCCGGTACGGGAATCGAACCGTGCTGCTGGCCTGCCTTGGTCTGCTTTCAAAGCCGGCGATTTAGCCCTGTGCTAACTACTGTGCCACCGTGCAGTCATCCCCCCCTCATCCTTCTAAACTCCATCGAGCACAGACCCAGAATCCTCGACCCTTCCTCGTACACCAAGCTCTTCGTTCCGGGGATCATTCTTGTGAACCTCCTCTGGCCCCTTCCCGAGGCCCCGGCACGTCCTCCCTTCGAGACGGGGCCCGAAACTGCTCACGATACTCCGAATGGGGCCTGAGCGGAGCCTCGGAAGTACATCCCCGGTCTTGTATTCCAGCCCCGTCGACGTGAATGCTGACATTGCATTGGCCTTCTTAACCGCCGACTGAACCTAAGTGCCAGCACTTGAGGGAGCGCTGCACTGTCGGAGGGAGATGTCTATACTCTAGGATTTGAGCTCCATAATCCAGCCGACACTCCCCCCGGTGCCAGTACTGAGGGAGCGCTGCACTGTCGGAGGGAGATGTCTATACTCTAGGATTTGAGCTCCATAATCCAGGCCGACACTCCCCCCGGTGCCAGTACTGAGGGAGCGCTGCACTGTCGGGGGTAGATGTCTATACTCTAGGATTTGAGCTCATAATCAGGCCGACACTCCCCCGGTGCCAGTACTGAGGGAGCGCTGCACTGTCGGAGGGAGATGTCTATACTCTAGGATTTGAGCTCCATAATCCAGGCCGACACTCTCCCCGGTGCCAGTACTGAGGGAGCGCTGCACTGTCGGAGGTAGATGTCTATACTCTAGGATTTGAGCTCCATAATCCAGGCCGACACTCCCCCCGGTGCCAGTACTGAGGGAGCGCTGCACTGTCGGAGGGAGATGTCTATACTCTAGGATTTGAGCTCCATTATCCAGGCCCACACTCTCCCCGGTGCCAGTACTGAGGGAGCGCTGCACTGTCGGAGGTAGATGTATATACTCTAGGATTTGAGCTCCATTATCCAGGCCCACACTCCCCCGGTGCCAGTACTGAGGGAGCGCTGCACTGTCGGGGGTAGATGTCTATACTCTAGGATTTGAGCGCTATAATCCAGGCCCACACTCCCCCGGTGCCAGTACTGAGGGAGCGCCGCACTGTCGGAGGGGAGATGTCTATACTCTAGGATTTGAGCGCTATAATCCAGGCCCACTCCCCCCCCGGTGCCAGTACTGAGGGAGCGCTGCACTGTCGGAGGTAGATGTCTATACTCTAGGATTTGAGCTCCATAATCCAGGCCGACACTCCCCCCGGTGCCAGTACTGAGGGAGCGCCGCACTGTCAGAGGGAGATGTCTATACTCTAGGATTTGAGCGCTATATTCCAGGCCGACACTCCCCCCCGGTGCTAGTACTGAGGGAGCGCCGCACTGTCGGAGGTAGATGTATATACTCTAGGATTTGAGCTCCATATCTAGGCCGACACCCCCCCCCCCCCCGGTGCCAGTACTGAGGGAGGCGCTGCACTGTCGGAGGTAGATGCATATACTCTAGGATTTGAGCTCCATAATCCAGGCCGACACTCCCCCCGGTGCCAGTACTGAGGGAGCGCTGCACTGTCGGAGGGAGATGTATATACTCTAGGATTTGAGCTCCATAATCCAGGTCGACACTTCCCCCGGTGCCAGTACTGAGAGAGCGCTGCACTGTCGGAGGGAGATGTATATACTCTAGGATTTGAGCTCCATAATCCAGGCCCACACTTCCCCCGGTGCCAGTACTGAGGTAGCGCTGCACTGTCGGAGGGAGATGTATATACTCTAGGATTTGAGCTCCATAATCCAGGCCCACACTCCCCCCCCGGTGCCAGTACTGAGGGAGCGCTGCACTGTCGGAGGTAGATGTATATACTCTAGGACTTGAGCTCCATAATCCAGGCTGACACTCCCCCCGGTGCCAGTACTGAGGGAGCGCCGCACTGTCGGAGGTAGATGTCTATACTCTAGGATTTGAACTCCATAATCAAATCTGACACTCTCCCCGGTGCCAGTACAGGTTAGGCGGATTGGCCATGTTAAATTGTCCGCTGCTCTGAGTGTGGGTGTAACCGAGGGATACGGAGACCGGGACTGTGCACGGTGCTCCGAGTGTGGGTCTGACCGTGGGACACGGAGACCGGGACTGTGCACGGTGCTCCGAGTGTGGGTCTAACCGAGGGATAGGGAGACCGGGACCGTGCACGGTGCTCCGAGTGTGGGTCTGACCGAGGGACACGGAGACGGGACTGTGCACGGTGCTCCGAGTGTGGGTCTGATCGAGGGATACGGAGACCGGGACTGTGCACGGTGCTCGAGTGTGGGTCTAACCGAGGGATACGGAGACCGGGACTGTGCACGGTGCTCCGAGTGTGGGTCTGATCGAGGGATACGGAGACCGGACTGTGCACGGTGCCCCGAGTGTGGGTCTAACCGAGGTGCAATACATAACCTGTGTGTTTGTTTTAATTATAACCCCTTCGAGATTGCATTCAGCGCACGCATGACTCAGCCTGTGCCTTCTCTCATGCGTGTCCCTGTGTTTAATGATCCGATGGATCCGCACCTCTGAGACGCCTGCTCGCGCAAGGTGCCACACACCAGCCTCGCATCGCCGCACAGCCACCGATCTGCAGTAATCGCGGCGACCCGTGGAATTCGCCAGCCGGCTGCCCCCCCCTCTAGGCAGGAGCGGTTATACTCTGAACCCTTGTCACCTGTTGCCACCCCAGGGGTCCCTCGTGCAGCCGAGCCGAGAGTTTGGAAAGATTTCCCGGGGGATTCCGCGTTTCGCTACAGCCGCACGACTCCCGTCGGGCCTCCCGCCCTCCCTCCCGAGCGACGCCCCAGATCCGCCAGGGGACAGGTGCAGCCCCCCCCCCCCCCCCCCCCCCCCCCACCTCCCTCGCTCCAATTAACAGCCCAAGGTTCGCCGGCAGGGGGGGGACTGCGTTTCCCCTGGGGTAGGGGGCGAGGCTGTGTCAGGTTGACAGGAACAGTAACGCTGCTGGCGGACGGGCAGTCGTGCTGGTGGAGGGAGCTCGCTGAAGGATCTCGAAGCTGGAGCTGATCAACCGAGGGTCGGGGAGGAGAGCCGCCTTGCATCGGTGCCCCTCTGAGCTAACAGGTTAGACACTTCATAATCCAGGCCCACACTCCCCCCGGTGCCAGTACTGAGGAGCGCCGCACTGTCGGAGGTTAGATGTATATACTCTAGGATTTGAGCTCCATAATCCAGGCCACACTCCCCCCGGTGCCAGTACTGAGGGAGCGCCGCACTGTCGGAGGGAGATGTCTATACTCTAGGATTTGAGCGCTATAATCCAGGGCCCACTCCCCCCCCGGTGCCAGTACTGAGGGAGCGCTGCACTGTCGGAGGTAGATGTCTATACTCTAGGATTTGAGCTCCATAATCCAGGCCGACACTCCCCCGGCTGCCAGTACTGAGGGAGCGCCGCACTGTCAGAGGGAGATGTCTATACTCTAGGATTTGAGCGCTATATTCCAGGCCGACACTCCCCCCCGGTGCTAGTACTGAGGGAGCGCCGCACTGTCGGAGGTAGATGTATATCTCTAGGATTTGAGCTCCATAATCTAGGCCGACACCCCCCCCCCCCCCGGTGCCAGTACTGAGGGAGCGCTGCACTGTCGGAGGTAGATGCATATACTCTAGGATTTGAGCTCCATAATCCAGGCCGACACTCCCCCCGGTGCCAGTACTGAGGGAGCGCTGCACTGTCGGAGGGAGATGTATATACTCTAGGATTTGAGCTCCATAATCCAGGTCGACACTTCCCCGGTGCCAGTACTGAGAGAGCGCTGCACTGTCGGAGGGAGATGTATATACTCTAGGATTTGAGCTCCATAATCCAGGCCCACACTTCCCCCGGTGCCAGTACTGAGGTAGCGCTGCACTGTCGGAGGGAGATGTATATACTCTAGGATTTGAGCTCATAATCCAGGCCCACACTCCCCCCCCGGTGCCAGTACTGAGGGAGCGCTGCACTGTCGGAGGTAGATGTATATACTCTAGGACTTGAGCTCCATAATCCAGGCTGACACTCCCCCCGGTGCCAGTACTGAGGGAGCGCCGCACTGTCGGAGGTAGATGTCTATACTCTAGGATTTGAACTCCATAATCAAATCTGACACTCTCCCGGTGCCAGTACAGGTAGGCGGATTGGCCATGTTAAATTGTCCGCTGCTCTGAGTGTGGTGTAACCGAGGGATACGGAGACCGGGGACTGTGCACGGTGCTCCGAGTGTGGGTCTGACCGTGGGACACGGAGACCGGGACTGTGCACGGTGCTCCGAGTGTGGGTCTAACCGAGGGATAGGGAGACCGGGACCGTGCACGGTGCTCCGAGTGTGGGTCTGACCGAGGGACACGGAGACCGGGACTGTGCCCGGTGCTCCGAGTGTGGGTCTGATCGAGGGATACGGAGACCGGGACTGTGCACAGGTGCTCCGAGTGTGGGTCTAACCGAGGATACGGAGACCGGGACTGTGCACGGTGCTCCGAGTGTGGGTCTGATCGAGGGATACGGAGACCGGGACTGTGCACGGTGCCCCGAGTGTGGGTCTAACCGAGGTGCAATACATAACCTGTGTGTTTGTTTTAATTATAACCCCTTCGAGATTGCATTCAGCGCACGCATGACTCAGCCTGTGCCTTCTCTCATGCGTGTCCCTGTGTTTAATGATCCGATGGATCCGCACCTCTGAGACGCCTGCTCGCGCAAGGTGCCACACACCAGCCTCGCATCGCCGCACAGCCACCGATCTGCAGTAATCGGCGGCGACCCGTGGAATTCGCCAGCGGCTGCCCCCCCCTCTAGGCAGGAGCGGTTATACTCTGAACCCTTGTCACCTGTTGCCACCCCAGGGGTCCCTCGTGCGCCGAGCCGAGAGTTTGGAAAGATTTCCCGGGGGATTCCGCGGTTTCGCTACAGGCCGCACGACTCCGTCGGGCCCTCCCGCCCTCCCTCCCGAGCGACGCCCAGATCCGCAGGGGACAGGTGCAGCCCCCCCCCCCCCCCCCCCCCCCCCACCTCCTCGCTCCAATTAACAGCCCAAGGTTCGCCGCAGGGGGGGACTGCGTTTCCCCTGGGGTAGGGGGCGAGGCTGTGTCAGGTTGACAGGAACAGTAACGCTGCTGGCGGACGGGCAGTCGTGCCTGGTGGAGGGAGCTCGCTGAAGGATCTCGAAGCTGGAGCTGATCAACCGAGGTCGGGGAGGAGAGCCGCCTTGCATCGGTGCCCCTCTGAGCTAACAGGTAGACACTTCATAATCCAGGCCCACACTCCCCCCGGTGCAGTACTGAGGGAGCGCCGCACTGTCGGAGGTAGATGTATATACTCTAGGATTTGAGCTCCATAATCCAGGCCCACACTCCCCCCGGTGCCAGTACTGAGGGAGCGCCGCACTGTCGGAGGTAGATGTATATACTCTAGGATTTGAGCTCCATAATCCAGGCCCACACTCCCCCCCCGGTGCCAGTACTGAGGAGCGCCGCACTGTCGGAGGGAGATGTATATACTCTAGGATTTGAGCTCCATAATCCAGGCTGACACTCCCCCCGGTGCCAGTACTGAGGGAGCGCCGCACTGTTGAGGGAGATGTCTATACTCTAGGATTTGAGCGCTATAACCAGGCCCACACTCCCCCCGGTGCCAGTACTGAGGGAGCGCTGCACTGTCGGAGGGAGATGTCTATACTCTAGGATTTGAGCTCCGTAATCAGGCCGACACTCCCCCCCGGTACTGAGGGAGAGCTGCACTGTCGGAGGCAGATGTCTATACTCTAGGATTTGAGCTCCACAATCCAGGCCCACACTCCCCCCGGTGCCATACAGTTTAGGTGGATTGGTCAGTAAATTGTCCCTTAGTGTCCAAAGATGTGCGGGTTAGGTGGATTGGCCGTGTTAAATTGTCCCTTAGTGTCCAAAGATGTACAGGTTAGATGGATTGGCCAAGTTAAATTGTCCCTGAGTGTCCAAAGATGTTCAGGTTAGGTGGATTGGCCGTGTTAAATTGTCCCTTAGTGTCCAAAGATGTGCAGGTTAGTGGATTGGCCGTGTTAAATTGCCCTAGTGTCCAAAGATGTACAGGTTTAGGCGGATTGGCCGTGTTAAATTGCCCTTAGTGTCCAAAGATGTACAGGTTAGGTGGATTGGCCAAGTTAAATTGTCCCTGAGTGTCCAAAGATGTTCAGGTTAGGTGGATGGCCGTGTTAAATTGTTCCTGAGTGTCCAAAGATGTGCAGGTTAGGTGGATTGGCCGTGTTAAATTGTCCCTTAGTGTCCAAAGATGTACAGGTTAGGTGGATTGGCCATGTTAAATTGCCCTTAGTGTCCAAAGATGTACAGGTTAGGTGGATTGGCCAAGTTAAATTGTCCCTTAGTGTCCAAAGATGTACAGGTTAGGTGGATTGGCCAAGTTAAATTGTCCCTTAGTGTCCAAAGATGTGCAGGTTAGGTGGATTGGCCGTGTTAAATTGTCCCTTAGTGTCCAAAGATGTACTGGTTAGGTGGATTGGCCGTGTTAAATTGTCCCTTAGTGTCCAAAGATGTGCAGGTTAGGTGGATTGGCCGTGTTAAATTGTCCCTTAGTGTCCAAAGATGTACAGGTTAGGTGGATTGGCCATGTAAATTGTCCTTAGTGTCCAAAGATGTGCAGGTGAGGTGGATTGGCCGTATTAAATTGTCCTTAGTGTCCAAAGATGTACAGGTTAGGTGGATTGGCCATGATAAATTGTCCCTTATTGTCAAAGATGTGCAGGTTAGGTGGATTGGCCGTGTTAAATTGCCCCTTAGTGTCCAAAGATGTGCAGTTTAGGTGAATTGGCCGTGCTAAATTGTCCCTTAGTGTCCAAAGATGTGCAGGTTAGGTGGCTTGGCGTGTTAAATTGTCCTTAGTGTCCAAAGATGTGCAGGTTAGGTGGATTGGCCGTGCTAAATTGTCCCTTAGTGTCCAAAGATGTACAGGTTAGGTGGATTGGCCGTGTTAAATTGTCCCTTAGTGTCCAAAGATGTACAGGTTAGGTGGATTGGCCATGATAAATTGTCCCTTAGTGTCCAAAAGATGTACAGGTTAGGTGGATTGGCCGTGTTAAATTGTCCCTTAGTGTCCAAAGATGTACAGGTTAGGTGGATTGGCCGTGTTTAAATTGTCCCTTAGTGTCAAAGATGTGCAGGTTAGGTGGATTGGCCGTGTTAAATTGTCCCTTAGTGTCCAAAGATGTACAGGTTAGGTGGATTGGCCGTGTTAAATTGTCCCTTAGTGTCCAAAGATGTGCAGGTGAGGTGGATTGGCCGTATTAAATTGTCTCTTAGTGTCCAAAGATGTACAGGTTAGGTGGATTGGCCATGATAAATTGTCCTTAGTGTCCAAAGATGTGCAGGTTAGGTGGATTGGCCGTGTTAAATTGTCCCTTAGTGTCCAAAGATGTACAGGTTAGGTGGATTGGCCGTGTTAAATTGCCCTTAGTGTCCAAAGATGTACAGGTTAGGTGGATTGGCCGTGTTAAATTGTCCCTTAGTGTCCAAAGATGTACAGGTTAGGTGGATTGGCCGTGTTAAATTGCCCCTTAGTGTCCAAAGATGTACAGGTTAGGTGGATTGGCCGTGTTAAATTGTCCCTTAGTGTCCAAGATGTACAGGTTAGGTGGATTGGCCAAGTTAATTGTCCCTTAGTGTCCAAAGATGTACAGGTTAGGTGGATTGGCCAAGTTAATTGTCCCTTAGTGTCCAAAGATGTGCAGGTTAGGTGGATTGGCGTGTTAAATTGTCCTTAGTGTCCAAAGATGTACAGGTTAGGTGATTGGCCATGTTAAATTGTCCCTTAGTGTCCAAAGATGTGCAGGTGAGGTGGATTGGCCGTATTAAATTGTCCCTTAGTGTCCAAAGATGTACAGGTTATGTGGATTGGCCATGATAAATTGTCCCTTAGTGTCCAAAGATGTGCAGGTGAGGTGGATTGGCCGTATTAAATTGTCCCTTAGTGTCCAAAGATGTGCAGGTTAGGTGGATTGGCCGTGTTAAATTGTCCCTTAGTGTCCAAAGATGTGCAGGTTAGGTGATTGGCCGTGTTAAATTGCCCCTTAGTGTCCAAAGATGTGCAGTTTAGGTGAATTGGCCGTGCTAAATTGTCCCTTAGTGTCCAAAGATGTGCAGGTTAGGTGGATTGGCCGTGTTAAATTGTCCCTTAGTGTCCAAAGATGTGCAGGTTAGGTGGATTGGCCGTGCTAAATTGTCCCTTAGTGTCCAAAGATGTACAGGTTAGGTGGATTGCCGTGTTAAATTGTCCCTTAGTGTCCAAAGATGTACAGGTTAGGTGGATTGGCCATGTTAATTGTCCCTTAGTGTCCAAAGATGTGCAGGTGAGGTGGATTGGCCGTATTAAATTGTCCTTAGTGTCCAAAGATGTACAGGTTAGGTGGATTGGCCATGATAAATTGTCCCTTAGTGTCCAAAGATGTGCAGGTTAGGTGGATTGGCCGTGTTAAATTGTCCCTTAGTGTCCAAAGATGTACAGGTTAGGTGGATTGGCCGTGTTAAATTGCCCCTTAGTGTCCAAAGATGTACAGGTGAGGTGGGTTGGCCGTGTTAAATTGTCCCTTAGTGTCCAAAGATGTGCAGGTTAGGTGGATTTGCCGTGTTAAATTGTCCCTTAGTGTCCAAAGATGTGCAGGTTAGGTGGATTGGCCGTGTTAAATTGCCCCTTAGTGTCCAAAGATGTACAGGTGAGGTGGGTTGGCCGTGTTAAATTGTCCCTTAGTGTCCAAAGATGTGCAGGTAGGTGGATTGGCCGTGTTAAATTGTCCTTAGTGTCCAAAGATGTACAGGTTAGGTGGATTGGCCATGATAAATTGTCCCTTAGTGTCCAAAGATGTGCAGGTGAGGTGGATTGGCCGTATTAAATTGTCCCTTAGTGTCCCAAAGATGTGCAGGTTAGGTGGATTGGCCGTGTTAAATTGTCCTTAGTGTCCAAAGATGTGCAGGTTAGGTGGATTGGCCGTGTTAAATTGCCCCTTAGTGTCCAAAGATGTGCAGTTTAGGTGAATTGGCCGTGCTAAATTGTCCCTTAGTGTCCAAAGATGTGCAGGTTAGGTGGATGGCCGTGTTAAATTGTCCCTTAGTGTCCAAAGATGTGCAGGTTAGGTGGATTGCCGTGCTAAATTGTCCTTAGTGTCCAAAGATGTACAGGTTAGGTGGATTGGCCCGTGTTAAATTGTCCCTTAGTGTCCAAAGATGTACAGGTTAGGTGGATTGGCCATGTTAAATTGTCCCTTAGTGTCAAAGATGTGCAGGTGAGGTGGATTGGCCGTATTAAATTGTCCCTTAGTGTCCAAAGATGTACAGGTTAGGTGGATTGGCCATGATAAATTGTCCCTTAGTGTCCAAAGATGTGCAGGTTAGGTGGATTGGCCGTGTTAAATTGTCCCTTAGTGTCCAAAGATGTACAGGTTAGGTGGATTGGCCGTGTTAAATTGCCCCTTAGTGTCCAAAGATGTACAGGTGAGGTGGGTTGGCCGTGTTAAATTGTCCCTTAGTGTCCAAAGATGTGCAGGTTAGGTGGATTTGCCGTGTTAAATTGTCCCTTAGTGTCCAAAGATGTGCAGGTTAGGTGGATTGGCCGTGTTAAATTGCCCCTTAGTGTCCAAAGATGTACAGGTGAGGTGGGTTGGCCGTGTTAAATTGTCCTTAGTGTCCAAAGATGTGCAGGTTAGGTGGATTGGCCGTGTTAAATTGTCCCTTAGTGTCCAAAGATGTACAGGTGAGGTGGGGTTACGTGGGATAGGTTGGAGGGGCAGTGGGAAGGCAGGTACGCTCTTGCGGAGGGTGGGTGCCAAGTAGGCATTGGAGGAGCCCCTCTCCCCGCCGAGTCAGCGATGGTCACACCGTTGATTGTGGAGTGGGAGACGCCGGGGGGGGGGGGGTGGCGCGAACACCCCCCCTTCCCCCGAACGAGAGTGGTCACATCCCCCTTTTCTTGTTTCTCCATTCCCAGGGAGGGGCCCGCGGCGGAGGAGGATGGACGGGGAACCCGCCGGGCCTGCGTCGCTGGCTCTGGTGCCTCCGGAGCGGGCGCAGGATCCCCAGGGACGAAGAGGACGTCCGGAGTCGTCCGGAGATGGGGGGCGGTCGGAGGCTGCGCGTCTCAACGCTCCGGCAACGCCGCAGTGGGGCGGAGAGGCCCCTGGCTCCGGGGCCGTCCGGGGTCGGACGTGACGGGGCGGAGTGGCAGTCGGCGGGGCCCAGCGCCGAGCGGCAAAAACGCCGCCCCAAGGTGCAGTGCCCGGAGTGCCACAAGCTCCTGGCGCACGCCTTCTCGCTGAGGAAGCACGAGCTGGCACACCGGCGTGCCCTCCGCTACCGGTGCCCCCTCTGCCAGCGCAGTTTCGGGCGCCAGGCGGCCCTGGCTGGGCACCGGTGCGGCGGGCACGACTGCCCGGTGTGCGGCGTCACCTTCCGCACCCGGGCATCCCTGCTGGCCCACCGCCGGGTCCACCCCGAGGGCAAGGGTCACCCCTGCCCCCGCTGCGGGCGGCGCTTCGACGACCCGGGGGCGCTGGCGCGCCACGGGCGC
>NC_092729.1:82166555-82191557 GCF_047496885.1 Scyliorhinus torazame
ACGAAGGCCTTGGGGCAGCGGGGGCAGGCGAAGGGGCGCTCGCCCCGGTGCCACAGCCGGTGGCGGGCAAGCGCCCCGGAGGTCAGGAAGCGGCGCCCGCACTGGGGGCAGGGGTGGGGGGCGTCGCCGCTGTGCACCCGCTGGTGGTAGAGGTGGGCCGAGCGGTGGGCGAAGGTCTTGGGGCAGAGCGGGCAGCGGAAGGGGCGCTCGCCGGTGTGGAGGCGCAGGTGGACACGCAGGGTGGCGGCCTGGGCGAAGAGGGCGGGGCAGCGCGGGCAGGCGTGGGGCCGCTCGCCGGTGTGGCGCCGCCGGTGCAAGCGGAGGGCCGAGGAGCGGGCGAAGGCCCGGCCGCACTCGGGGCAGGGGTAGGGGCGCTCCCCCGTGTGCACGCGCCGGTGGCAGGTGAGGGAGCAGGAGGTGGCGAAGCGGCGGGGGCACTGGGGGCAGGGGTAGGGGCGCTCCCCCGTGTGCACGCGCCGGTGGGCCCGCAAGGTGGAGCAGCGGTCGAAGGCGCGCGGGCAGTGCGGGCAGGGGAAACGCCGGGGGCCCCCGCCGTGGCGGGCCCGCTGGTGGGCGGCCAGCGAGGAGGCCTGGCGGTACGCCTGCCCGCACTCGGGGCAGCGGAAGGGGCGGGGCTCGGCGTGCAGCCGCTGGTGGGCCAGCAGGGCGGCGGAGGCCAGGAAGGCCTTGCCGCACTCCCCGCACTTGAAGGGCCGCTCGGCCAGGTGGGTGCGCCCGTGGCGCGCCAGCGCCCCCGGGTCGTCGAAGCGCCGCCCGCAGCGGGGGCAGGGGTGACCCTTGCCCTCGGGGTGGACCCGGCGGTGGGCCAGCAGGGATGCCCGGGTGCGGAAGGTGACGCCGCACACCGGGCAGTCGTGCCCGCCGCACCGGTGCCCAGCCAGGGCTGCCTGGCGCCCGAAACTGCGCTGGCAGAGGGGGCACCGGTAGCGGAGGGCACGCCGGTGTGCCAGCTGGTGCTTCCTCAGCGAGAAGGTGTGCGCCAGGAGCTTGTGGCAGTCCGGGCACTGCACCTTGGGGCGGCGTTTGCCGCTCGGCGCTGGGCCCGCCGACTGCCACTCCGCTCCGTCACGTCCGACCCCGGACGGCCCCGGGGCCAGGGGTCTCTCCGCCCCACTGCGGCGTTGCCGGAGCGTTGAGACGCGCAGCCTCCGACCGCCCCCCATCTCCGGACGACTCCGGACGTCCTCTTCGTCCCTGGGGATCCTGCGCCCGCTCCGGAGGCACCAGAAGCCAGCCGACGCAGGCCCGGCGGGTAGTCCGTCCATCCTCCTCCGCCGCGGGCCCCTCCCTGGGAAAGGAGAAACAAGAAAAGGGGGATGTGACCACTCTCGTTCGGGGGAAGGGGGGGTGTTCGCGCCACCCCCCCCGCCGTCTCCCACTCCACAATCAACGGTGTGACCATCGCTGACTCGGCGGGGAGAGGGGCTCCTCCAATGCCTACTTGGCACCCACCCTCCGCAAGAGCGTCCTGCCTTCCCCACTGCCCCTCCAACCTATCCCCGTAACCCTACCTCACCTGCACACCTTTGGACACTAAGGGACAATTTAACACGGCCAATCCACCTAACCTGTACATCTTTGGACACTAAGGGACAATTTAACACGGCCAATCCACCTAACCTGTACATCTTTGGACACTAAGGGACAATTTATCATGGCCAATCCACCTAACCTGTACATCTTTGGACACTAAGGGACAATTTATCATGGCCAATTCACCTAACCTGTACACCTTTGGACACTAAGGGACAATTTAACACGGCCAATCCACCTAACCTGTACATCTTTGGACACTAAGGGACAATTTAGCACGGCCAATTCACCTAACCTGTACATCTTTGGACACTAAGGGACAATTTATCATGGCCAATCCACCTAACCTGTACATCTTTGGACACTAAGGGACAATTTAACACGGCCAATCCGCCTAACCTGTACATCTTTGGACACTAAGGGACAATTTAACACGGCCAATCCACCTAACCTGTACATCTTTGGACACTAAGGGACAATTTAGCACGGCCAATTCACCTAACCTGTACATCTTTGGCACTAAGGGACAATTTAACACGGCCAATCCACCTAACCTGCACATCTTTGGACACTAAGGGACAATTTAACACGGCCAATCCACCTAACCTGTACATCTTTGGACACTAAGGGACAATTTAACACGGCCAATCCACCTAACCTGTACATCTTTGGACACTAAGGGACAATTTAATACGGCCAATCCACCTCACCTGCACATCTTTGGACACTAAGGGACAATTTAACATGGCCAATCCACCTAACCTGTACATCTTTGGACACTAAGGGACAATTTAACACGGCCAATCCACCTAACCTGCACATCTTTGGACACTAAGGGACAATTTAGCACGGCCAATTCACCTAACCTGTACATCTTTGGACACTAAGGGACAATTTATCATGGCCAATCCACCTAACCTGTACATCTTTGGACACTAAGGGACAATTTAACACGGCCAATCCACCTAACCTGTACATCTTTGGACACTAAGGGACAATTTAACACAGCCAATCCGCCTAACCTGTACAACTTTCGCACTAAGGGACAATTTAACACGGCCAATCCACCTAACCTGCACATCTTTGGACACTAAGGGACAATTTATCATGGCCAATCCACCTAACCTGTACATCTTTGGACACTAAGGGACAATTTAACACGGCCAATCCACCTAACCTGTACATCTTTGGACACTAAGGGACAATTTAACACGGCCAATTCACCTAACCTGCACATCTTTGGACACTAAGGGACAATTTAACACGGCCAATCCACCTAACCTGTACATCTTTGGACACTAAGGGACAATTTAACACGGCCAATCCGCCTAACCTGTACATCTTTCGCACTAAGGGACAATTTAACACGGCCAATCCACCTAACCTGCACATCTTTGGACACTAAGGGACAATTTATCATGGCCAATCCACCTAACCTGTACATCTTTGGACACTAAGGGACAATTTAATACGGCCAATCCACCTCACCTGCACATCTTTGGACACTAAGGGACAATTTAACATGGCCAATCCACCTAACCTGTACATCTTTGGACACTAAGGGACAATTTAACACGGCCAATCCACCTAACCTGCACATCTTTGGACACTAAGGGACAATTTAACCCGGCCAATCCACCTAACCTGCACATCTTTGGACACTAAGGGACAATTTAGCACGGCCAATTCACCTAACCTGTACATCTTTGGACACTAAGGGACAATTTATCATGGCCAATCCACCTAACCTGTACATCTTTGGACACTAAGGGACAATTTAACACGGCCAATCCGCCTAACCTGTACATCTTTCGCACTAAGGGACAATTTAACACGGCCAATCCACCTAACCTGCACATCTTTGGACACTAAGGGACAATTTATCATGGCCAATCCACCTAACCTGTACATCTTTGGACACTAAGGGACAATTTAACACGGCCAATCCACCTAACCTGCACATCTTTGGACACCAAGGGACAATTTATCATGGCCAATCCACCTCACCTGCACATCTTTGGACACTAAGGGACAATTTAACATGGCCAATCCACCTAACCTGTACATCTTTGGACACTAAGGGACAATTTAACACGGCCAATCCACCTAACCTGCACATCTTTGGACACTAAGGGACAATTTAACCCGGCCAATCCACCTAACCTGCACATCTTTGGACACTAAGGGACAATTTAACACGGCCAATTCACCTAACCTGTACATCATTGGACACTAAGGGACAATTTAACACGGCCAATCCACCTAACCTGCACATCTTTGGACACTAAGGGACAATTTATCATGGCCAATCCACCTAACCTGCACATCTTTGGACACTAAGGGACAATTTAACACGGCCAATCCACCTAACCTGCACATCTTTGGACACTAAGGG
Organism: Scyliorhinus torazame; assembly: GCF_047496885.1. NCBI lineage: Eukaryota > Metazoa > Chordata > Chondrichthyes > Carcharhiniformes > Scyliorhinidae > Scyliorhinus > Scyliorhinus torazame. The sequence goes on from NC_092729.1 coordinate 82,170,505, forward strand.
ACAATTTAACTTGGCCAATCCACCTAACCTGTACATCTTTGGACACTAAGGGACAATTTAACTTGGCCAATCCACCTAACCTGTACATCTTTGGACACTAAGGGCAATTTAACACGGCCAATCCGCCTAACATGTACATCTTTGGACACTAAGGGCAATTTAACACGGCCAATCCACTTAACCTGCACATCTTTGGACACTAAGGGACAATTTAACACGGCCAATCCACCTAACCTGAACATCTTTGGACACTCAGGGACAATTTAACTTGGCCAATCCATCTAACCTGTACATCTTTGGACACTAAGGGACAATTTAACACGGCCAATCCACCTAACCCGCACATCTTTGGACACTAAGGGACAATTTACTGACCAATCCACCTAAACTGTATTGGCACCGGGGGGAGTGTGGGCCTGGATTGTGGAGCTCAAATCCTAGAGTATAGACATCTGCCTCCGACAGTGCAGCTCTCCCTCAGTACCGGGGGGGAGTGTCGGCCTGGATTACGGAGCTCAAATCCTAGAGTATATACATCTCCCTCTGACAGTGCGGCGCTCCCTCAGTACTGGCACCGGGGGGAGTGTCGGCCTGGATTATGGAGCTCAAATCCTAGAGTATAGACATCTCCCTCCGACAGTGCAGCGCTCCCTCAGTACTGGCACCGGGGGGAGTGTGGGCCTGGATTATAGCGCTCAAATCCTAGAGTATAGACATCTCCCTCCAACAGTGCGGCGCTCCCTCAGTACTGGCACCGGGGGGAGTGTCGGCCTGGATTATGGAGCTCAAATCCTAGAGTATATACATCTCCCTCCGACAGTGCGGCGCTCCCTCAGTACTGGCACCCGGGGGGAGTGTCGGCCAGGATTACGGAGCTCAAATCCTAGAGTATATACATCTCCCTCCGACAGTGCGGCGCTCCCTCAGTACTGGCACCGGGGGCAGTGTGGGCCTGGATTGTGGAGCTCAAATCCTAGAGTATATACATCTCCCTCCGACAGTGCGGCGCTCCCTCAGTACTGGCACCGGGGGGAGTGTCGGCCTGGATTATGGAGCTCAAATCCTAGAGTATATACATCTACCCCCGACAGTGCGGCGCTCCCTCAGTACTGGCACCGGGGGGAGTGTGGGCCTGGTTTATGAAGTGTCTAACCTGTTAGCTCAGAGGGGCACCGATGCAAGGCGGCTCTCCTCCCCGACCTCGGTTGATCAGCTCCAGCTTCGAGATCCTTCAGCGAGCTCCCTCCACCAGGCACGACTGCCCGTCCGCCAGCAGCGTTACTGTTCCTGTCAACCTGACACAGCCTCGCCCCCTACCCCAGGGGAAACGCAGTCCCCCCCCCCCGCCGGCGAACCTTGGGCTGTTAATTAGGAGCGAGGGAGGTGGGGGGGCTGCACCTGTCCCCTGGCGGATCTGGGGCGTCGCTCGCTCGGGAGGGCGGGAGGCCCGACGGGAGTCGTGCGGCCTGTAGCGAAACGCGGAATCCCCCGGGAAATCTTTCCAAACTCTCGGCTCGGCGCACGAGGGACCCCTGGGGTGGCAACAGGTGACAAGGGTTCAGAGTATAACCGCTCCTGCCTAGAGGGGGGGGCAGCCGCTGGCGAATCCCACGGGTCTCCGCCGATTACTGCAGATCGGTGGCTGTGCGGCGATGCGAGGCTGGTTTGTGGCACCTTGCGCGAGCAGGCGTCTCAGAGGTGCAGACCATCGGATCATTAAACACAGGGACACGCATGAGAGAAGGCACAGACTGAGTCATGCGTGCGCTGAATGCAATCTCGAAGGGGTTATAATTAAAACAAACACACAGGTTATGTATTGCACCGAGGTTAGACCCACACTCGGGGCACCGTGCACAGTCCCGGTCTCCGTATCCCTCGGTTAGACCCACACTCGGAGCACCGTGCACAGTCCCGGTCTCCGTATCCCTCGGTTAGACCCACACTCGGAGCACCGTGCACAGTCCCGGTCTCCCTATCCCTCGATCAGACCCACACTCGGAGCACCGTGCACAGTCCCGGTCTCCCTATCCCTCGATCAGACCCACACTGGGAGCACCGTGCACGGTCCCGGTCTCCCTGTCCCTCGGTTAGACCCACACTCGGAGCACCGTGCACAGTCCCGGTCTCCGTATCCCTCGATCAGACCCACACTCGGAGCACCGTGCACAGTCCCGGTCTCCGTGTCCCTCGGTCAGACCCACACTCGGAGCACCGTGCACGGTCCCGGTCTCCCTATCCCTCGGTTAGACCCACACTCGGAGCACCGTGCACAGTCCCGGTCTCCGTGTCCCACGGTCAGACCCACACTCGGAGCACCGTGCACAGTCCCGGTCTCCGTATCCCTCGGTTACACCCACACTCAGAGCAGCGGACAATTTAACATGGCCAATCCGCCTAACCTGTACTGGCACCGGGGAGAGTGTCAGATTTGATTATGGAGTTCAAATCCTAGAGTATAGACATCTACCTCCGACAGTGCGGCGCTCCCTCAGTACTGGCACCGGGGGGAATGTCGGCCTGGATTATAGCGCTCAAATCCTAGAGTATAGACATCTACCTCCGACAGTGCAGCGCTTCCTCAGTACTGGCACCGGGGGGAGTGTCAGCCTGGATTATGGAGCTCAAGTCCTAGAGTATATACATCTACCTCCGACAGTGCAGCGCTCCCTCAGTACTGGCACCGGGGGGGGAGTGTGGGCCTGGATTATGGAGCTCAAATCCTAGAGTATATACATCTCCCTCCGACAGTGCAGCGCTACCTCAGTACTGGCACCGGGGGAAGTGTGGGCCTGGATTATGGAGCTCAAATCCTAGAGTATATACATCTCCCTCCGACAGTGCAGCGCTCTCTCAGTACTGGCACCGGGGGAAGTGTCGACCTGGATTATGGAGCTCAAATCCTAGAGTATATACATCTCCCTCCGACAGTGCAGCGCTCCCTCAGTACTGGCACCGGGGGGAGTGTCGGCCTGGATTATGGAGCTCAAATCCTAGAGTATATGCATCTACCTCCGACAGTGCAGCGCTCCCTCAGTACTGGCACCGGGGGGGGGGGGTGTCGGCCTAGATTATGGAGCTCAAATCCTAGAGTATATACATCTACCTCCGACAGTGCGGCGCTCCCTCAGTACTAGCACCGGGGGGGGAGTGTCGGCCTGGAATATAGCGCTCAAATCCTAGAGTATAGACATCTCCCTCTGACAGTGCGGCGCTCCCTCAGTACTGGCACCGGGGGTAGTGTCGGCCTGGATTATGGAGCTCAAATCCTAGAGTATAGACATCTACCTCCGACAGTGCAGCGCTCCCTCAGTACTGGCACCGGGGGGGGAGTGGGCCTGGATTATAGCGCTCAAATCCTAGAGTATAGACATCTACCTCCGACAGTGCAGCGCTCCCTCAGTACTGGCACCGGGGGGGGAGTGGGCCTGGATTATAGCGCTCAAATCCTAGAGTATAGACATCTCCCTCCGACAGTGCGGCGCTCCCTCAGTACTGGCACCGGGGGGAGTGTGGGCCTGGATTATAGCGCTCAAATCCTAGAGTATAGACATCTACCCCCGACAGTGCAGCGCTCCCTCAGTACTGGCACCGGGGGGAGTGTGGGCCTGGATAATGGAGCTCAAATCCTAGAGTATATACATCTACCTCCGACAGTGCAGCGCTCCCTCAGTACTGGCACCGGGGGGAGTGTGGGCCTGGATAATGGAGCTCAAATCCTAGAGTATAGACATCTCCCTCCGACAGTGCAGCGCTCCCTCAGTACTGGCACCGGGGGGAGTGTCGGCCTGGATTATGGAGCTCAAATCCTAGAGTATAGACATCTACCTCCGACAGTGCAGCGCTCCCTCAGTACTGGCACCGGGGAGAGTGTCGGCCTGGATTATGGAGCTCAAATCCTAGAGTATAGACATCTCCCTCCGACAGTGCAGCGCTCCCTCAAGTGCTGGCACTTAGGTTCAGTTGGCGGTTAAGAAGGCAAATGCAATGTCAGCATTCACGTCGACAGGGCTGGAATACAAGACCGGGGATGTACTTCCGAGGCTCCGCTCAGGCCCCATTCGGAGTATCGTGAGCAGTTTCGGGCCCCGTCTCGAAGGGAGGACGTGCCGGGGCCTCGGGAAGGGGCCAGAGGGAGGTTCACAAGAATGATCCCTGGAACGAAGAGCTTGGTGTACGAGGAAGGATCGAGGATTCTGGGTCTGTGCTCGATGGAGTTTAGAAGGATGAGGGGGGGATGACTGCACGGTGGCACAGTAGTTAGCACAGGGCTAAATCGCCGGCTTTGAAAGCAGACCAAGGCAGGCCAGCAGCACGGTTCGATTCCCGTACCGGCCTCCCCGAACAGGCGCCGGAATGTGGCGACTAGGGGCTTTTCACAGTAACTTCATTTGAAGCCGACTTGTGACAATAAGCCACTTTCATTCTCACGGCGCCGAGGTCCCGGGTTCGATCCCGGCTCTGGGTCACTGTCCGTGTGGAGTTTGCACATCCCCCCCCCCCCCCCCCGCCCCCGTGGGTTTCGCCCCCCACAACCCAAAGATGCGCAGGGTAGGTGGATTGGCCGCGCTAAATTGCCCCTTAATTGTAAAAAATGAATTGGGTCATTCTAAATTTATCAAAAAAAGGATGAGGGGGGGGATCTGATTGAAACTTGCAGGATACGGCGAGGCCTGGATAGAGGGGACGTGGAGAGGATGTCTCCACTTGTCGGAGAAGCAGAGGGGACACAATCTCAGACTGAAGGGTCCTTTCAAACAGAGATGGGGAGGAATTTCTTCAGCCAGAGGGCGGGGAATCTGTGGGACTCTTTGCCGCAGAAGGGTGTGGAGGCCAAATCACTGAGTGTCTTTAAGACAGAGATAGATAGGTTCTGGATTAATAAGGTGGATCGGGGGTTATGGGGAGAAGGCAGGGCAATGGGGATGAGAAAAATATCAGCCATGATTGAATGGGGGGAGCAGACTCGAAGGGCCGAGTGGCCTAATTCTGCTCCTGCGTCTTATACTCGGAGGCAGGCCTGTTAAAGGGGAGGCAGGGGCTCCAGACGGAGTTTGGGTTAGTGTCCACGGGGGAAGGCGTCGGGTCGTTCCTGGAGCATGGGGAGAAGGCGTGTGCGATGCTGCCCCTCCGGCTGAGGGAGCAGGAGGCGGTGAGGGAGATCCGTGTAGGGTGAGGGGCCCGGAGTGGGGTGAACGGTGCATTTGGGGCCTACTACAGCAGGCTGTACAGGCCGGAGCCCCCAGCCGGGGAGGACGGTTGCTGGATGGGTTGGTGGAGGTGGGGGGGGAAGAGGCCCCGATAGGGCCGATGGACGGTATAGAACATTCCAGCGCAGTACAGGCCCTTCGGCCCTCGATGTTGCGCCGACCTGTGAAACCACTCTAAAGCCCATCTACACTATTCCCTTATCGTCCATACGTCTATCCAATGGCCATCTGAATGCCTTTAGGGTTAGGGTTAGGGTTAGAACATTACAGCGCAGTACAGGCCCTTCGGCCCTCGATGTTGCGCCGACCTGTGAAAGCACTCTAAAGCCCATCTACACTATTCCCTTATTGTCCATATGTCTATCCAATGACCATTTGAATGCCCTTAGGGTTAGGGTTAGGGTTAGAACATAGAACATTACAGCGCAGTACAGGCCCTTCGGCCCTCGATGTTGCGCCGACCCTGAGAAACCACTCTAAAGCCCATCTACACTATTCCCTTATCGTCCATATGTCTATCCAATGACCGTCTGAATACCCTTAGTGTTGGCGAGTCCACTACTGTTGCAGGCAGGGCATTCCACGCCCTTACTACTCTCTGAGTAAAGAACCTACCTCTGACATCTGTCCTATATCTATCTCCCCTCAATTTAAAGCGATGTCCCCTCGTGCTAGACATCACCATCCGAGGAAAAAGGCTCCACCCTATCCAATCCTCTGATCGTCTTGTCTGCCTCAATTAAGTCACCTCTTAACCTTCTTCTCTCGAACGAAAACAGCCTCAGGTCCCTCAGCCTTTCCTCAGAAGATCTTCCCTCCAGACCAGGCAACATTCTGGTAAATCTCCTCTGCACACCTTTCCAATGCTTCCACGTCCTCCCGGTAATGGGTGCGGTGCAGGCAGAGGGGGAGGCCCCAAGACCGGACGGGTTCACATTAGGGTTGGATACGATGTTTTTGTAGGGAGCTGGGGCCATTGTTGGTGAGGGCGCGAGGGAGAGTGTGTGGGTGGGTGGGTGGGGGGGGGGGCTCCCCCTTCCCGTACCAGCCTCCCCGAACAGGCGCCGGAATGTGGCGACTAGGGGCTTTTCACAGTAACTTCATTTGAAGCCGACTTGTGACAATGAGCGGTTTTCATTTCATTTTCATTGATTGCCTCAGGCGTTTCACCTGCCTCATCGTAAAGAACGATAAGGACCCGGAGCAGGGGCGGGTCGTCCCGCCCGACATCGCTACTGAATGTCGACGCCGCGCTGTTGGAGAAGGCGGTTCACGTTTGGGCAGAGGGTCGCGGCTGGGTTGAGCCGGGAGGGCGAGCCTGCGGACGGACCGGGCGACTTCGGGGTACTGTGGGGCGAGGGTGGGGGGGGGGGGGGGGTGTCGCCCGCCCTCCCGCGGTAGCTACTCGCTGTTGGCAATGGCGCTGAGGGCATCGAGGGGTTGAATGAGGGCGGATTTCAAGGGGCGGGAGGTGTCGCCCCTGTCGCCGCCGGGGGCCCGGGCGGGCGGTTAAAATGGCGGTGTTGCCCAGAACCTGGGGTGCTCTGGCGACGCTGGCGCTGGACTGGGCGCAGTAAGAAGTCCAACAGGTGTGTTTCGAATCACTAGCTTTCGGAGCGCTGCTCCTTCCTCGGGTGAACGAAGGGGTAGGTGTCATGTGAGTGTACCTTTAAGAGATGGGCGTTTATAAATGGGTGAGTCTGTAAATATCTGCAGTGAGAGTACCTTTAAGAAACGGGTGTTTACCACTGCGGCGATGTCAGAGAGCGGGTGGAGCTGGGCTGCCTGTCAGCTTTTTACTTTCGTTTTAGGCTGTTTGCTGCAGGGTGTGTTTTCGTTTCGTTTTCAGAGCTGGATAGCTGCCGTCACGGCCAGAAGGTGTATTAGAGTCTCTGTAATCTAAAGACTGTCAATCGATCCCGGTGATTTAAAACTAATAACAGCAGCGACTTTAACCTGATGTGCTTCGGGTAAAAGGTGTTTTAAGTCGTATGGATGTTACAAGGAAAGCTGAAAGGATTACTAAGTGTTGTAGTCTTTGGGGGTTGTATTTGAATTGATGGTTGCTAAGATGTTTGTACGTTTTAAAAAGGTGAACTTGAGTTCATTGAATAAACATTGTTTTGCTTTGAAAAATACTTTTCCATTTCTGCTGTCCCACACCTGTAGAGTGGGCCGTGCGCTCCCCATACCACAATCTAGTAAAAGTTGTGGGTCTGGGGAACTCCATGATACACTTTGAGGTTCTCTAAACCCTGGCCCTTAACATAGGCCCCAGAAACATATATACAGACAGATTCAAAGATGCAAGGCGATGATTTGAACGCGAGCATTAGCAGGTGATTAATCTTTACAGATCCAGAGATGGGGTAACCCCAGGTTAAAGAGGTGTGAATTGTGTCAAGCCAGGACAGTTGGTAGGGTTTTGCAGGCCAGATGATGGGGGATGAATGTAATGCGACATGGATCCCAGGTCCCGGTTGAGGCCGCACTCATGTGTGCGCGGAACGTGGCTATAAGTTTCTGCTCGGCGATTCTGCGTTGTCGCGCGTCCTGAAGGCCGCCTTGGGGAACGCTTACCCCGGACCCCTGAACGCCCTCGACTGCTGAAGTGTTCCCCGACTGGAAGGGAACGTCCCTGCCTGGCGATTGTCGCGCGATGTCCGTTCATTCGTTGTCGCAGCCTCTGCGTGGTCTCGCCAATGTACCGCGCTTCGGGACATCCTTTCCTGCAGCGTATGAGGTAGACAGCATTGGCCGGGTCGCACGTGTATGTACCGCGTACCTGGTGGGTGGTGCTCTCGCGTGTAATGGTGACGATCTGGCACGTCTTGCAGAGATTGCCGTGTCAGTGTTGTGTGGTGTCGTGGTCACTGTTCTGAAGGCTGGGGAGTTTGCTGCAAACAGTGGTTCGTTTGAGGTTGCGCGGTTGTTTGAAGGCAAGTAGTGGGGGGGTGGGGATGACCTTGGCAAGATGTTCATCGTCATCGATGACGTGTTGAAGGCTGCGAAGAAAATGACGTAGTTTTCCCAAAGAGGTGCAGGTTAGGTGCATTGGTCAGGCGAAAATTGCCCTTGGTGTCCAAAAAAGGATAGGTGGGGTAACTGGGATAGGGTGGGGGTGGGGGGGTACCTTTTCCGGGGGCCGGTGCAGACTCGATGGGCCGAACGGCCTCCTTTGGCACTGCAAATTATTCCCTATCCCCCCCCCCCCCCCTCCACGTCCTTCATCAGGAAGGTTAACGGGGCAATCTGGGGGGTTGGCGTTGGTGGGGAAGACCCCGGGGGTGTTCGTGGAGGGAGGGGCGAGGGGGGCCAGCGTCGCCGAATTTGATAAACTATTATTGGGCGGCGAACTTTGCGAAGGTGAGGCAATCAGCAGCGGAGGAGAGACGGGTCGGGGGGGGCGGAGTGAGCGGGTGTCGTGTCAGGGGGACAGGTTTGAGGGCTCGGCATCTATATTATTGTCACAAGTCCACTGACGTTAGCAAAGACATGTACAGCACAGGAACAGGCCCTTCGGCCCTCCAAGCCCGTGCCGACCATGCTGCCCGACTAAACTACAATCTTCTACACTTCCTGGGTCCGTATCCCTCTATTCCCATCCTATTCATGTATTTGTCAAGATGCCCCTTAAATGTCCCTATCGTCCCTGCTTCCACCACCTCCTCTGGCAGCGAGTTCCAGGCACCCACTACCCTCTGTGTAAAAAACTTGCCTCGTACATCTCCTCTAAACCTTGCCCCTCTCACCTTAAACCTATGCCCCCTAGTAATTGGCCCCTCTACCCCGGGGAAAAGCCTCTGACTATCCACTCTGTCTACGCCCCTCATAATTTTGTAGACCTCTATCAGGTCTCCCCTCAACCTCCTTCGTTCCAGTGAGAACAAACCGAGTTTATTCAACCGCTCCTCATAGCTAATGCCCTCCATACCAGGCAACATTCGGGTAAATCTCTTCTGCACCCTCTCTAAAGCCTCCACATCCTTCTGGTAGTGTGGCGACCAGAATTGAACACTATACTCCAAGTGTGGCCTAACTAAGGTTCTATACAGCTGCAACATGACTTGCCAATTCTTATACTCAATGCCCCGGCCAATGAAGGCAAGCATGCCGTATGCCTTCTTGACTACCTTCTCCACCTGTGTTGCCCCTTTCAATGACCTGTACTCCTAGATCTCTGACTTTCAATACTCTTAAGGGTTCTACCATTCACTGTATATTCCCTACCTGCATTAGACCTTCCAAAATGCATTACCTCACATTTGTCCGGATTAAACTCCATCTGCCATCTCTCCGCCCAAGTCTCCAAACAATCTAAATCCTGCTGTATCCTCGGACAGTCCTCATCGCTATCCGCAATTCCACCAACCTTTGTGTCGTCTGCAAACTTACTAATCAGACCAGTTACATTTTCCTCCAAATCATTTATATATACTACGAACAGCGAAGGTCCCAGCACTGATCCCTGCGGAACACCACTGGTCACAGCCCTCCAATTAGAAAAGCATCCTTCCATTGCTACTCTCTGCCTTCTATGACCTAGCCAGTTCTGTATCCACCTTGCCAGCTCACCCCTGATCCCGTGTGACTTCACCTCTTGTACTAGTCTACCATTAACACGGCAATGAGGTTACTGTGAAACGCCCCTAGTCGCCACATTCCGGCGCCTGTTCAGGTGCACGGAGGGAGAATTCAGAATGTCAGATTCACCTGAACAAGCGCGTCGTTCGGGACTCGTGGGAGGAGGCCCGCGCAGACGCGGGGAGAACGGGCAGACTCCGCACAGACAGTGGGCCGAGCCGGGAATCGAACCCAGGAGCCCGGAGCTGTGAAGCAACAGTGCTAACAGTACGCAACAACCATAGGTTTGTGACCGGGCCTCAGGCCCCGGGGGAGGGGGGAATAGAGCCTTTAGGGACTTGTTGATCGGGGGGGGGGGGGAGAGTTTGAGGGGCTGTAGGAACTGAGTGGGCTGCTTGAAGGGGAAAGGCTACAGATACCTGATGCCGACAGGTGAGATTTCACGGGGAGAGAGAGAGACTGCCGCCTCCGGTTGTTGTCGGCGGACGCTGTAGGGGAGGGGAGACCGCCGGGGGTTCACTACGAAATGAAAATCGTTGACTGTCGCAAGTCGCCTTCAAAACGAAGTGACTGTGAAAAGCCCCTAGTCGCCGCATTCCGGCTCCCGTTCGGGGAGGCTGGTACGGGAATTGAACCGTGCTGCTGGCCTGCTTTCAAAGCCAGCGATTTAGCCCTGTGCTAAACCAGCTCAAATCCTAGAGTGTAGACATCTCCCTCCGACAGTGCGGCGCTCCCTCAGTACTGGCACCGGGGGGAGTGTGGGCCTGGATTATAGCGCTCAAATCCTAGAGTATAGACATCTCCCTCCGACAGTGCAGCACTCCCTCAGTACTGGCACCGGGGGGAGTGTCGGCCTGGATTATGGAGCTCAAATCCTAGAGTATAGACATCTCCCTCCGACAGTGCGGCGCTCCCTCAGTACTGGCACCGGGGGGAGTGTCGGCCTGGATTATGGAGCTCAAATCCTAGAGTATAGACATATCTCTCCGACAGTGCAGCGCTCCCTCAGTACTGGCACCGGGGGGAGTGTCGGCCTGGATTATGGAGCTCAAATCCTAGAGCATAGACATCTCCCTCCGACAGTGCAGCGCTCCCTCAGTACTGGCACCGGGGGGAGTGTCGGCCTGGATTATGGAGCTCAAATCCTAGAGTATAGACATCTCCCCCACGACAGTGCGGCGCTCCCTCAGTACTGGCACCGGGGGGAGTGTGGGCCTGGATTACAGCGCTCAAATCCTAGAGTATAGACATCTCCCTCCGACAGCGCAGCGCTCCCTCAGTACTGGCACCGGGGGGGAGTGTGGGCCTGGATTATGGAGCTCACATCCTGGAGTATAGACATCTCCCTCCGACAGTGCGGCGCTCCCTCAGTACTGGCACCGGGGAGAGTGTGGGCCTGGATTATGGAGCTCAAATCCTAGAGTATAGACATCTACCTCCGACAGTGCAGCGCTCCCTCAGTACTGGCACCGGGGGGAGTGTGGGCCTGGATTATGGAGCTCAAATCCTAGAGTATAGACATCTACCTCCGACAGTGCGGCGCTCCCTCATTACTGGCACCGGGGGGGGGGGGGAGTGTCGGCCTGGATTATGGAGCTCAAATCCTAGAGTACAGACATCTCCCTCCGACAGTGCGGCGCTCCCTCATTACTGGCACCGGGGGGGGGGGTGTCAGCCTGGATTATGGAGCTCAAATCCTAGAGTATAGACATCTACCTCCGACAGTGCAGCGCTCCCTCAGTACTGGCACCGGGGGGAGTGTGGGCCTGGATTATGGAGCTCACATCCTGGAGTATAGACATCTCCCTCCGACAGTACAGCACTCCCTCAGTACTGGCACCGGGGGGAGTATCTGCCTGGATTATAGCGCTCAAATCCTAGAGTATAGACATCTCCCTCCGACAGTGCTGCGCTCCCTCAGTACTGGCACCGGGGGGAGTGTGGGCCTGGATTATAGCGCTCAAATCCTAGAGTGTAGACATCTACCTCCGACAGTGCGGCGCTCCCTCAGTACTGGCACCGGGGGGAGTGTCGGCCTGGATTATGGAGCTCAAATCCTAGAGTATAGACATCTCCCTCCGACAGTGCGGCGCTCCCTCAGTAGTGGCACCGGGGAGAGTGTGGGCCTGGATTATAGCGCTCAAATCCTAGAGTATATACATCTACCTCCGACAGTGCGGCGCTCCCTCAGTACTGGCACCGGGGGAGTGTCGGCCTGGATTATGGAGCTCAAATCCTAGAATATAGACATCTCCCTCCGACAGTGCAGCGCTCCCTCAGTACTGGCACCGGGGGGAGTGTCGGCCTCTCTCTCTCTCTCTCTCTCTGTGTCGTTCGCACAATCCCGGTGCCCCCCCCCGTTACTGTGAAAAGCCCCGTAGTCACCGCATTGCGGCGCCTGTTCGGGGAGGCTGGTACGGGAATTGAACCGTGCTGCTGGCCTGCTTTCAAAGCCAGCGATTTAGCCCTGTGTGCTAAACCAGCCGCTCAAGTACTGACAAAAGAAATTAAAGGGTTTCGGGGGGGGTGGGGGGGGGGGGGGGGAGAGAATGGGGGTAACATATCGGCCATGATCGAACGGCGGAGGAGACCCGAATTCACTACGTCTCGATAGGCAGGGCTGCTTCGGTCGAACCGAGGGGGGGGGGGGGGTGGGGGGGCCAGCAGGAACATCAATGGGCTGAATGGCCTCTTTCGAAGGCCCCTGGTCTCCCCTCTCGGCCTCCTGGGCGAACCCAGCCAGGGCGTGCCCGTCTCCCCTCGCCCAAGTGGTGGGCACGGCTCCACCAGGCCACTTTCCAAGCCGGGGAGGGGGGAATGGACTGCAGTGGGATAGCACCAGCCTTGAATGGGCTGAAGTGTCACCTGGCAGCCCAGTGGTCAGATGCCAGCCTCAAAGATGGCCGGCCTTTTTGGCCAGGATGGCGAGGTCACTTCCGGCGCCGCTCGCCAGGACGGTGGCGTCACTTCCGCGGTCCCCATCCGCCCGCCGACAAGATGGCGGACGCCGAGAACGACGGAGGCCCCTCGGCCGAAGGCGACGCAGAGGCCCGCTCGCCCGGCGGCTCCGCTGCCCCTCCTGATTCTTCGGCGGCGGCGGCGGCGGCGGCACCGGTCGCCGAGGAGGCGCAGGCCGATGCGAAGAAGAAAAGTGAGAAGGGGAGGCCGCCGCCGCTCCGGGTGCGAAAACAAGATGGCGGCCGAATGGGCGGGCTGGTCACGTGGAGGAGGGCGGGGCGGAGCGGGTGGGCTGATTGACAGCCCGGCCGGCCAATCGAGGGATGAGGGGCGGTCGAGGCGGACCAATGTGGACTAGAGGGCGGGTCCCTGAGTGAAGGGGCGGTGTTCAGGGAGCTGTCAATCAAGCGTCGTCGCGATTGACGGCTCGGTAGACCAATGGGGTGGGGAGGGGGGGCGAGGCTGACCAATGGGGACGTGTGGGCTGATCCCTGACTGGTGGGCGGTGTTCAGTGCGGTCAATCAAGCGTCATTGTGATTGACGGCTCGGTGGGCCAATGGAAGGAGGAGAGGCGGGCGATTCAGGCCAATGAGACGCTGAGGTGGGTCCCTGAGTGGTGGGCGGTGTTCAGTCAGCTGTCAATCAGGTGTCATTGTGATTGACGTCTCAAATGTCCAATGGGGGGGTAGGAAGGGCGGGCGAGGCTGACCAATGGAGAGCTGGGTGTGGTTCGGTAAGCTGTCAATCAAGTGCCATTGTGATTGACGGGTCAACTGGCCAATTGGGAGACGGGGCAACCCTCCGGCTGGCCAATGGGGAGCTGGGGGCAGGTGCTTACCTGGAGCTGTCAATCAGGCAGCCCTGAGTGACGGGCATGGCTGGCCAATCCAGGCGTTAGGCCGTTGGCCCTCCTGCCCACGGAGGAGGAGGGCAAGGGTGCTCTCTGTGGGCCTCATTGGCTGGCGGCGGCGCAAGTGTTGGTCAGGAGGCGATGGCGGGCAACGTAAAGGGAGGGGAGTAGCTCGAGGAAAAGGGAGGGGAGTAGCTCGAGGAAAAGGGAGGAGAGTAGCTCGAGGAAAAGGGAGGAGAGTAGCTCGAGGAAAAGGGAGGAGAGTAGCTCGAGGAAAAGGGAGGAGAGTAGCTCGAGGAAAAGGGAGGAGAGTAGCTCGGGGAAAAGGGAGGGGAGTAGCTCGAGGAAAAGAGAGGGGAGTAGCTCGAGGAAAAGAGAGGGGAGTAGCTCGAGGAAAAGGGAGGGGAGTAGCTCGAGGAAAAGGGAGGGAGTAGCTCGAGGAAAAGGGAGGAGAGTAGCTCGAGGAAAAGGGAGGGGAGTAGCTCGAGGAAAAGGGAGGAGAGTAGCTCGGGGAAAAGGGAGGGGAGTAGCTCGAGGAAAAGAGAGGGGAGTAGCTCGAGGAAAAGGGAGGAGAGTAGCTCGGGGAAAAGGGAGGGGAGTAGCTCGAGGAAAAGAGAGGGGAGTAGCTCGAGGAAAAGGGAGGGGAGTAGCTCGAGGAAAAGGGAGGGGAGTAGCTCGAGGAAAAGGGAGGGGTGTAGCTCGAGGAAAAGAGTGGAGAGTACCTCGAGGAAAAGGGGGGAGTAGCTCGGGGAAAAGGGAGGAGAGTAGCTCGGGGAAAAGGGAGGGAGTAGCTCGAGGAAAAGGGAGGGGAGTAGCTCGAGGAAAAGGGAGGGGAATAGCTTGAGAAAAGGGAGGTAGCTCAAGGAAAATGGAGGGGCGTAGCTCGTGGAAAAGGAAGGGACTAGCTCGAGGAAAAGGAAGGGAATCGCTCGAGGAAAAGGATAGTAGCTTGAGAAAAGGAGGAGGGTATCTCAAGGAATAGGGAGGGGAGTAGCTCGAGGAAAAGGAAGGGACTAGCTTGAGGAAAAGGAGAGTAGCTTGAGGAATAGGAGGAGGGTAGCTCGAGGACAAGAAGACTGGCTCGGCGGAAAGGGGGTGAATAGTTCAGGGCAGAGTAGGTCGGGGGTGGACTGGTCGAAGGAAAGGAGGGGAGTCTTTCAAAGGAGAACTAGAGGGAAAAGGAGGGGAATAGGTCGAGGGAGATGAGGTTAAGGGAAAGGAGAGGAGTAGCTCAAGGAGCAGCAGGTCAAGGGAAAGCAGGGGAGTAGCTCAAAGGAGAGGAGGTTTAGGAAAATGAGTGATATAGCTCTAGGGAGAATATATCGAAGGAAAGGAGGAGAGTAGATCGAGGGAAAGAGTGGGTCAGGTCGAGCAGTAAAAGGGAGACTATATCGAAGAAAGGAAGAGAGTAGCTTGAGGGTGTGGAGGTGGTGAGAGAGTAGCTCGAGCGGGGGGGGGGGGGGGAAGGAAGAGTTTGAAGTCTCGTGAGAGGTGAAGAGTTTGAGGGAGCGCGGCGCGAATGGGGGCTGATGGGCCCGAGGAGATCAAAAGTTGGCACAAACGTGTTGAGTTGCAAAAGATGAACATAGAACATAACAGCGCAGTACAGGCCCTTCGGCCCTCGATGTTGCGCCGACCTGTGAAACCACTCTAAAGCCCATCTACACTTCCCTTATCGTCCATATCTTTATCCAATTACCATTTGAATGCCCTTAGTGTTGGCGAGTGCACTACTGTTGCAGGCAGGGCATTCCACACCCTTACTACTCTCTGAGTAAAGAACCTACCTCTGACATCTGTCCTATATCTCCCCTCAATTTAAAGCTATGTCCCCTCGTGCTAGACATCACCATCCGAGGAAAAAGGCTCTCACTGTCCACCCTATCCAATCCTCTGATCATCTTGTATGCCTCTATTAAGTCACCTCTTAACCTCTCTAACGAAAACAGCCTTAAGTCTCTCAGCCTTTCCTCATAAGATCTTCCCTCCATACCAGGCAACATTCTGGTAAATCTCCCCTGCACCCTTTCCAATGCTTCCACGTCCTTCCTATAATGCGGCGACCAGAACTGCACACAATACTCCAAATGCGGCCGCACCAGACTTTTGTACAGCTGCAACTTGACCTCATGGCTCCGAAACTCAATCCCTCTACCAATAAAAGCTAACACACCGTACGCCTTCTTAACAACCCTCTCAAACCTGGGTGGCAACTTTCAGGGATCTCTGTACATGGACACCGAGATCTCTCTGCTCATCCACACTGCCAAGAATCTTACCATTAGCCCAGTACTCTGTCTTCCTGTTATTCCTTCCAAAATGAATCACCTCACACTTTCCTGCATTAAACTCCATTTGCCACCTCTCAGCCCAGCGCTGCAGCTTATCTATGTCCCTCTGTAACTTGTAACATCCTTCCGCACTGTCCACAACTCCACCGACTTTAGTGTCATCTGCAAATTTACTCACCCATCCTTCTACGCCCTCTTCCAGGTCATTTATAAATATTACAAACAGTAGTGCCCCCAAAAATAAAGGAAGGAGAGTTCAATAGTTTGAAAGGGGGGTGGAGGAGAAGATGAGGAGTGGGGTCAATTGGTCGCCTCTTGGCCCTCTTTAGAGGAGGGAAGGTAGTGAGGGAGGCGTGGGGGTGGAAGGGAACCAACGAGGGGGCTACAAGGAAATGGTTAATGCGTCCAGTCTGACACTCAAACTGTCTTAACCCTTCTCTGTCTCTCTTGCTGTGACTCCCCCACAGTCGATGTGCTCCTGAAGGCTGTGGGCGACACCCCAATCATGAAGCAGAAGAAATGGACAGTGGAGAGGGTGCGTACGATCCAGGGTCTCAGCCAATTCATCAAGAAATTCCTCAAGGTCGAAGCAACGGAACAGTTGGTGAGTGGCAGGGAGAGTGTGCCCTCTCTATTTCCGACAGTGCAGCGCTCTCTCATTCCTCCACCTCCGACAGTGCAGCGCTCCCTCAGTACTGGCACCAGGGGGAGGTCAGCCTGGGTTATGGAGCTCAAATCCTAGAGTATATACATCTCCCTCCGACAGTGCAGCGATCCCTCAGTACTGGCACCGGGGGGGGGTGTCAGCCTGGATTATGGAGCTCAAATCCTAGAGTATAGACATCTACCTCCGACAGTGCAGCGCTCCCTCAGTACTGGCACCGGGGGGAGTGTGGGCCTGGATTATGGAGCTCAAATCCTAGAGTATAGACATCTCCCTCCGACAGTGCAGCGCTCCCTCAGTACTGGAACCGGGGGGAGTGTGGGCCTGGATTATAGCGCTCAAATCCTAGAGTATAGACATCTACCTCCGACAGTGCAGCGCTCCCTTAGCACTGGCACCGGGGGGAGTGTGGGCCTGGATTATGGAGCTCAAATCCTAGAGTATAGACATCTCCCTCCGACAGTGCAGCGCTCCCTCAGTACTGGAACCGGGGGGAGTGTGGGCCTGGATTATGGAGCTCAAATCCTAGAGTATAGACATCTACCTCCGACAGTGCAGCGCTCCCTCAGTACTGGCACCGGGGGGAGTGTGGGCCTGGATTATAGCGCTCAAATCCTAGAGTATAGACATCTACCTCCGACAGTGCAGCGCTCCCTCAGTACTGGCACCGGGGGGGAGTGTGGGCCTGGATTATGGAGCACAAATCCTAGAGTATATACATCTCCCTCCGACAGTGCAGCGCTCCCTCAGTACTGGCACCGGGGGGAGTGTGGGCCTGGATTATGGAGCTCAAATCCTAGAGTATAGACATCTCCCTCCGACAGTGCAGCGCTCCCTCAGTACTGGCACCGGGGGGAGTGTCGGCCTGGATTATGGAGCTCAAATCCTAGAGTATAGACATCTCCCTCCGACAGTGCGGCGCTCCCTCAGTACTGGCACCGGGGGGAGTGTGGGCCTGGATTATAGCGCTCAAATCCTAGAGTATAGACATCTACCTCCGACAGTGCAGCGCTCCCTCAGCACTGGAATGGGGGTAGGGGGCAATGTTGGCCTGGATTACTGA
The DNA here is from genome assembly GCF_047496885.1 of Scyliorhinus torazame. NCBI lineage: Eukaryota > Metazoa > Chordata > Chondrichthyes > Carcharhiniformes > Scyliorhinidae > Scyliorhinus > Scyliorhinus torazame. The sequence goes on from NC_092729.1 coordinate 82,188,126, forward strand.
GTTCAAATCCCAGGAGCGGGGAGCCTGCCAAGATACTACAGCGTCACCACTGATGAGAGTTTGTAACAGCGGCGTGACCGTTTACATAGGAAAAGCTATTATAAACGCCAGTGTGCGCTCGATCAGCTTTTCGCGGATAATTCTCGTGGACTCATTTCCCTTGATCTACCCTCTGTCCAAACCGTCTCTGATCTGGAAACACAGACGTTTTCAAGCAATTTGTATCCGTGGGTGTTAGAAATGGGGTATAATTTTAAATAAGTTTGAGTTGTGTGTTTCTGTATTCGAAACAATGAACGCCTTCAGTTTGGTTCAGCTGAGCGGACGGTGATGAGGGTTACCGAAAGGAGAGTTTGAAATCCCGGAAGTGGATCCCCGTTGTAGGCATCAGAGAGAGAGAGCGTTTTTTGTGTGGGGGGGGGGGTTGGTCCTCGAGATTGGAGTTTGGAAGCCCTCGTGTGCAAGCCCTGCTTCCAGCAAGACCAGTTGTTTTACAGGGATTGTGTGCTTACTGAGGACATTAGAGTATGAGGTAGATTTTGCAACTTGTCCTCGACAAGTGGGGCAAAGGAGGAGTGCATTAGATCTATAGATCCAGTTCCTCTCCTGGGTCGATCTTGAGCAGCTGGGATCGTAACACTCTACCCTTTCCTCTCTTTGCAGTTCATCTACGTCAACCAGACCTTCGCACCTCCCCCAGACCAGGACGTGGGTACCTTGTACGAGGTATGAACGGGGATTTCGATCGAGCCTTTGCATCATCGTGCTGTCAGAATGGAGAAACTGGTGGGGTGGGTCTAACCCTAACGTGGGAATTGTTGTGACATGGGATGTATCTTGTGCCCCATAATCCAGGCCGACACCCCCCACCCCCCGCTGCCAGTACTGAGGGAGCGCCGCACTGTCGGAGGTAGATGTCTATGCTCTAGGATTTGAGCTCCATAATCCAGGCCCACACTCCCCTCGGTGCCAGTACTGAGGGAACGCCGCACTGTCGGAGGTAGATGTCTATACTCTAGGATTTGAGCTCCATAATCCAGGCCCACACTCCCCCGGTGCCAGTACTGTGGGAGCGCTGCACTGTCGGAGGTAGATGTCTACACTCTAGGATGTGATCTCCATAATCCAGGCGCACACTCCCCCCGGTGCCAGTACTGAGGGAGCGCTGCACTGTCGGGGGGGAGATGTCTATACTCTAGGATTTGAGCTCCATAATCCAGGCTCACACTCCTCCCGGTGCGAGTACTGAGGGAGCGCTGCACTGTCGGAGGGAGATGTCTCTACTCTAGGATTTGAGCTCCATAATCCAGGCCCACACTCCCCCCAGTGCCAGTACTGAGGGAGCGCTGCACTGTCGGAGGTAGATGTATATACTCTAGGATTTGAGCTCCACAATCCAGGCCGACACTTCCCCCGGTGCCAGTACTGAGGGAGCGCCGCACTGTCGGAGGGAGATGTCTATACTCTAGGATTTGAGCTCCATAATCCAGGCCGAAACTCCCCCCGGTGCCAGTACTGAGGGAGCGCTGCACTGTCGGAGGGAGATGTCTATACTCTAGGATTTGAGCTCCATAATCCAGGCCGACACTCCCCCCGGTGCCAGTACTGAGGGAGCGCTGCACTGTCGGAGGGAGATGTCTATACTCTAGGATTTGAGCTCCATAATCCAGGCCCACACTCCCCCCCCGGTGCCAGTACTGAGGGAGCGCCGCACTGTCGGAGGGAGATGTCTATACTCTAGGATTTGAGCGCTATAACCCAGGCCGACACTCCCCCCGGTGCCAGTACTGAGGGAGCTCTGCACTGTCGGAGGGAGATGTCTATACTCTAGGATTTGAGCTCCATAATCCAGGCCGACACTCCCCCCGGTGCCAGTACTGAGGGAGTGCTGCACTGTTGGAGGGAGATGTCTATACTCTAGGATTTGAGCGCTATAATCGGGAGGTGGTTGTACATAATCGCGCTCTGGGTGTGTGGGCATTTGTGTGGGGCGGGTGTTGATGTGGGCGGTTTGATGCCAGGCTGCTGTGTGTGACGCTGTGTGTAAGAGCCTCCTCTCCTTCAATTTACAGTGCTTCGGGAGTGACGGCAAGCTGGTTCTCCATTACTGCAAGTCGCACGCCTGGGGCTGAAGGACAGCAGGATTTTCTTTGACTGCGGGAGTTGCCGTCGCACGGTGTGTGTGTGTGTGTGTGGAGGTGCCGCGCCCCCCTCCCCCCTCCCCTCCCCACCCTCTCCCCTCCCCACCCTCTCTGCGATGCCTGCCCCACTGCCTGGGAAGGCCTTGTGGATGGCGGTGGAGCGGAGGGCCTCCTGCTCGAATGGGACAGACTGCCGAGTGACCCGTTTTCCGCCCCTTGTGAGCGGTGCGGGCAGTGTGGTTCCCTGACTCTTGCGTCTCCCTGTGCCCCTCCCTGACTCTTGCGTCTCCCTGTGTGCGTCTCCCTGTGCGTCGACCCCCCCCCCCCCCACCCCCCCTCTCTCGCTCTCTGCCCCCCCCCCACCCCGCACTCCACAGTGAGTCTCAGCGAACTGGACGATCGAAACCCTCCTCTGCCTGCGTCAACTCTTCAACGTTGGGGTAACTGTGTCAAATTTGCAATAAAGTGACTGCCTGTATGCACATCGAGCCGTTTCTGGGCCCTGAGAAATCATCCCTCTCCCGGGTTAAAATCACCTTCATTATCACCTCCTATCAGCGTCACAAGTAGACTCTGCAAGGACGTTACTGTGAGAATCCCCTCGTCGCACACATCCGGCGCCTGTTCGGGTACACGGAGGGAGAATTCAGAATGTCCGATTCACCCTAACCCGCACATCTTTGGACTGTGGGAGGAAACCGGAGCACCCGGAGGAAACCCACGCAGACACGGGGAGAACGTGCAGACTCCGCACAGACAGTGACACAAGCCCGGGACCCTGGCGCTGTGAAGCAAACAGTGCTAACCACGGTGCTAGCCGTCACACCGCTTCAAGGGGCAACCCGTCCGCTGCGCCAGATGTAAGGATTCAAATAGACCCTCTCGCCACCCCCTTATCCCCCGCTCGGAGATGAACAAGCCTCCCCTTCCAGCGATTCGCTGGCGATGTTCACAGGAGCGGCCTCGTGGCAGCTCCCGTTGGCCCGGTCCGAGGCTCCAGCGAGGGAGAAGAGCGAGGGTTCCCAGAGGAAGGGGACGTCCTCAGGCGCGAGGCGGGCTCCCGGGCCCGACGCTCTCCCGGGCCCGTCTGGCGTGTTACTGAGGACACCGTGCAGCAGCTAAACGCAAACCGGGCCATGCTGCAATTGAGCGGGTCAATTTCTGTTACAATTCCCATCCTCCTGTTCAAATCCCTCCCTCGCTCCCTATCTCTGTAACCTCCTCCAGCCCCGACAATTCTCATCCTCCTGTTCAAATACCTCCCTCCCTCCCTCCCTATCTCTGTAACCTC
>NC_092729.1:82191657-82267899 GCF_047496885.1 Scyliorhinus torazame
GGTCCGAATGATGTCAGAAGCTCCTTAACCTGTGAACAGACCAGTGTGAGTGAGAAAGAGTCATATGAATAGGTTGTTGACGACACAATATTTTAAAACAATGGAGCCTGCATTTATTTCCCACTGCTCCCTCAGTACTGGCACCGGGGGGGGGGGGGGGGGGGGGGGGGGGGGTGTCGGCCTGGACTATAGCGCTCAAATCCTAGAGTATACACATCTACCCCCGACAGGTGCAGCGCTCCCTCAGTACTGGCACCGGGGGGGGGGGGGGGGGGGGGGGGGGGGAGTGTGGGCCTGGATTATGGAGCTCAAATCCTAGAGTATAGACATCTACCTCCGACAGTGCAGCGCTCCCTCAGTACTGGCACCAGGGGGAGTGTCAGCCTGGATTATGGAGCTCAAATCCTAGAGTATAGACATCTACCTCCGACAGTGCAGCGCTCCCTCAGTACTGGCACCGGGGGGAGTGTCGGCCTGGATTGATGGAGTTCAAATCCTAGAGTATAGACATCTACCTCCGACTGTGCGGCGCTCCCACAGTACTGGCACCGGGGGGAGTGTCGGCCTGGATTATGGAACACAAATCCTAGAGTATAGACATCTCCCTCCGACAGTGCGACACTCCCTCAGTACTGGCACCGGGGGGGGGGGGGGGGGGGGGGGGGAGTGTCGGCGTGGACTATGGAGCTCAAATCCTAGAGTATAGACATCTACCTCCGACAGTGCAGCGCTCCCTCAGTACTGGCACCGGGTGGAGTGTCGGCCTGGATTATGGAGCTCAAATCCTAGAGTATAGACATCTCCCTCCGACAGTGCAGCGCTCCCTCAGTACTGGCACCGGGGGGAGTGTCGGCCTGGATTATGGAGCACAAATGCCAGAGGATATACATCAACCCCCGACAGAGCAATTCGCCACCGCCCCAGCGTCCGTTTCCCTGGTTACCTGGTCATCATTTAGATAGTTCGGCAGTCCCCCAATGAACAGCTTGTGTGGAGAGTCAGGGACGACAGTGGATACGACGCCTGCTTCGACAGAGACAAAAACAGAAGGGTTCAGATGAGACGAGGCGACCCTGGAAACGTAGAACCACAGAGGGATCGTTATCCCTCCCTCCCTATCTCTGTAACCTCCTCCAGCCCCTACAATTCCCATCCTCCTGTTCAAATCCCTCCCTCGCTCCCTCCCTATCTCTGTAACCTCCTCCAGCCCCGACAATTCTCATCCTCCTGTTCAAATCCTCCCTCGCCCCCTCCCTATCTCTGAAACCTCCTGCAGCCCCTACAATTCTCACCGTTCTGTTCAAATCCCTCCTCCCTATCTCTGTAACTTCCTCTAGCCCCTACAATTCTCATCCTCCTGTTCAAATACCTCCCTCGCCCCCCTCCCTCCATATCTCTGTAACCTCCTCCAGCCCCGACAATTCCCATCCTCCTGGTCAAATCCCTCCCTCCCTCCCATCTCTGTAACCTCCTCCATCCCCGACAATTCTCATCCTCTTCAAATCCCTCCCTCCCTATCTCTGTAATCTCCTCCAGCCCCAACAATTCTCATCCTCCTGTTCAAATCCCTCCCTCCCTATCTCTGTAACCTCCTCCAGCCCCTACAATTCCCATCCTCCTGTTCAAATCCCTCCCTCGCCCCCCTCCCTCCCTATCTCTGGAACCTCCTCCATCCCCGACAATTCTCATCCTCCTCTTCAAATCCCTCCCTCCCTCCCTATCTCTGTAACCTCCTCCAGCCCCTACAATTCCCATCCTCCTGTTCAAATCCCTCCCTCCCTATCTCTGTAACCTCCTCCAGCCCCGACAATTCTCATCCTCCTGTTCAAATCCCTCCCTCCCTCCCCATCTCTGTAACCTCCTCCAGCCCCTACAATCCCATCCTCCTGTTCAAATCCTCCCTCGCCTCCCTCCCTCCCTATCTCTGTAACCTCCTCCAGCCCCGACAATTCTCATCCTCCTCTTCAAATCCCTCCCTCCCTCCCTATGTCTGTAACCTCCTCCAGCCCCGACAATTCCATCCTCCTGTTCAAATCCCTCCCTCGCCCCTCCTCCCTCCCTATCTCTGTAACCTCCTCCAGCCCCTACAATTCTCATCCTCCTGTTCAAATCCATCCCTCGCCCCCCCTCCCTCCCTATCTCTGAAACCTCCTCCAGCCCCTACAATCCGCATCCTCCTCTTCAAATCCCTCCCCCTCCCTCCCTATCTCTGTAACCTCCTCCAGTTCAAATCCCTCGCCCCCTCCCTCCCTATCTCTGCAATCTCCTCCAGCCCCTACAATTCCATCCTCCTCTTCAAATCCCTCCCCTCCCTCCCTATCTCTGTAACCTCCTCCAGCCCTACAATTCTCATCCTCCTGTTCAAATCCCTCTCCCTCGCCCCCTTCCCCATCTCTGTAACCTCCTCCAGCCTCGACAATTCCCATCCTCCTGTTGAAATCCCTTCCTCGCCCCTCTCCCTCCCTATCTGTAACCTCCAGCCCCTAAAATTCTCATCCTCCTGCTCAAATCCCCTCCTCCCTATCTCTGTAACCTCCTCCAGCCCCTACAATTCTCATCCTCCTGTTCAAATCCCTCCCTCCCTATCTCTGTAACCTCCTCGAGCCCCTACAATTCTCATCCTCCTGTTTAAATCCCTTCCTCCCTCCCTATCTCTGTAACGTCTTCCAGCCCCTACAATTCTCATCCTCCTGTTCAAATCGCTCCCTATCTCTTTAACCTCCTCCAGCCTCGACAATTCCCATCGTCCTGTTCAAATCCCTCCCTCGCTCCCTCCCTCCATATCTCTGTAACCTCTTCCAGCCCCGACAATTCTCATCCTCCTGTTCAAATCCCTCCCTCCCTCCCTATCTCGGTAACCTCCTCCAGCCCCTACAATTCCCATCGTCCTGTTCAAATCCCTCCTCGCTCCCTCCCTCCATATCTCTGTAACCTCTTCCAGCCCCGACAATTCTCATCCTCCTGTTCAAATCCCTCTCGACCCCCTCCCTCCCTATCTCTGTAACCTCCTCCAGCCCCTACAATTCCCATCCTCCTGTTCAAATCCCTCCCTCGCTCCCTCCTTCCCTATCTCTGTAACCTCCTCAAGCCCCTACAATTCCCATCCTCCTGTTCAAATCCCTCTCTCGACCCCCTCCTTCCCTATCTCTGTAACCTCCTCAAGCCCCTACAATTCTCATCCTCCTGTTCAAATACCTCCCTCGCCCCCCTCCCTCCATATCTCTGTAACCTCCTCCAGCCCCGACAATTCCTATCCTCCTGGTCAAATCCCTCCCTCCCCATCTCTGTAACCTCCTCCATCCCCGACAATTCTCATCCTCTTCAAATCCCTCCCTCCCTATCTCTGTAATCTCCTCCAGCCCCGACAATTCTCATCCTCCTGTTCAAATCCCTCCCTCCCTATCTCTGTAACCTCCTCCAGCCCCTACAATTCCCATCCTCCTGTTCAAATCCCTCCCTCGCCCCCCCCTCCCTCCCTATCTCTGGAACCTCCTCCATCCCCGACAATTCTCATCCTCCTCTTCAAATCCCTCCCTCCCTCCCTATCTCTGTAACCTCCTCCAGCCCCTACAATTCCCATCCTCCTGTTCAAATCCCTCCCTCCCTATCTCTGTAACCTCCTCCAGCCCCGACAATTCTCATCCTCCTGTTCAAATCCCTCCCTCCCTCCCAATCTCTGTAACCTCCTCCAGCCCCTACAATTCCCATCCTCCTGTTCAAATCCCTCCCTCGCCTCCCTCCCTCCCTATCTCTGTAACCCTCCCTCCAGCCCCGACAATACCCATCCTCCTGTTCAAATCTCTCGCCCCCTCCCTCCCTATCTCTGTAACCTCCTCCAGCCCCGACAATTCTCATTCTCCTCTTCAAATCCCTCCCTCCCTCCCTATGTCTGTAACCTCCTCCAGCCCCGACAATTCCCATCCTCCTGTTCAAATCCCTCCTCGCCCCCCCTCCCTCCCTATCTCTGTAACCTCCTCCAGCCCCTACAATTCTCATCCTCCTGTTCAAATCCATCCCTCGCCCCCCCTCCCTCCCTATCTCTGAAACCTCCTCCAGCCCCTACAATCCGCATCCTCCTCTTCAAATCCCTCCCCCCTCCCTCCCTATCTCTGTAACCTCCTCCAGTTCAAATCCCTCGCCCCCTCCCTCCCTATCTCTGCAATCTCCTCCAGCCCCTACAATTCCATCCTCCTCTTCAAATCCTCCCCTCCCCTCCCTATCTCTGTAACCTCCTCCAGCCCTACAATTCTCATCCTCCTGTTCAAATCCCTCCCTCGCCCCCCTCCCCATCTCTGTAACCTCCTCCAGCCTCGACAATTCCCATCCTCCTGTTCAAATCCCTTCCTCGCCCCTCTCCCTCCCTATCTGTAACCTCCAGCCCCTAAAATTCTCATCCTCCTGCTCAAATCCCCTCCTCCCTATCTCTGTAACCTCCTCCAGCCCCTACAATTCTCATCCTCCTGTTCAAATCCTCCCTCGCCTCCCTCCCTATCTCTGTAACCTCCTCCAGCCCCTACAATTCTCATCCTCCTGTTTAAATCCCTTCCTCCCTCCCTATCTCTGTAACGTCTTCCAGCCCCTACAATTCTCATCCTCCTGTTCAAATCGCTCCCTATCTCTTTAACCTCCTCCAGCCTCGACAATTCCCATCGTCCCTGTTCAAATCCCTCCCTCGCTCCCTCCCTCCATATCTCTGTAACCTCTTCCAGCCCCGACAATTCTCATCCTCCTGTTCAAATCCCTCCCTCCCTCCCCTATCTCGGTAACCTCCTCCAGCCCCTACAATTCTCATCCTCCTGTTCAAATCCCTCTCTCGACCCCCTCCCTCCCTATCTCTGTAACCTCCTCCAGCCCCTACAATTCCCATCCTCCTGTTCAAATCCCTCTCTCGACCCCCTCCTTCCCTATCTCTGTAACCTCCTCAAGCCCCTACAATTCCCATCCTCCTGTTCAAATCCCTCCCTCGCTCCCTCCCTCCCCATCTCTGCAACCTCCTCCAGCCCCGACAATTCTCATCCTCCTGTTCAAATCCTTCCCTCCCTCCCTATCTCTGTAACCTACTCCAGCCCCTACAATTCCCATCCTCCTGTTCAAATCCCTCCCTCCCTCCCTATCTCTGTAACCTCCTCCAGCCCCGACAATTCTCATCCTCCTGTTCAAATCCTTCCCTCCCTCCCTATCTCTGTAACCTCCTCCAGCCCCTACAATTCCCATCCTCCTGTTCAAATCCCTCCCTCCCTCCCTATCTCTGTAACCTCCTCCAGCCCCGACAATTCTCATCCTCCTGTTCAAATCCCTCCCTCCCTCCCTATCTCTGTAACCTCCTCCAGCCCCGACAATTCTCATCCTCCTGTTCAAATCCTTCCCTCCCGCCCTATCTCTGTAACCTCCTCCAGCCCCTACAATTCCCATCCTCCTGTTCAAATCCCTCCCTCCCTCCCTATCTCTGTAACCTCCTCCAGCCCCTACAATTCCCATCCTCCTGTTCAAATCCCTCCCTCCCTCCCTATCTCTGTAACCTCCTCCAGCCCCGACAATTCTCATCCTCCTGTTCAAATCCCTCCCTCCCTCCCTATCTCTGTAACCTCCTCCAGCCCCGACAATTCTCATCCTCCTGTTCAAATACCTCCCTCGCGCCCTCCCTCCCTATCTCTGTAACCTCCTCCAGTCCCTACAATTCCCATCCTCCTGTTCAAATCCCTCCCTCCCTCCCTATCTCTGTAACCTCCTCCAGTCCCTACAATTCCCATCCTCCTGTTCAAATCACTCCCTCCCTCCCTATCTCTGTAACCTCCTCCAGCCCCTACAATTCCCATCCTCCTGTTCAAATCCCTCCCTCCCTCCCTATCTCTGTAACCTCCTCCAGCCCCTACAATTCCCATCCTCCTGTTCAAATCCCACCCTCCCTCCCTATCTCTGTAACCTCCTCCAGCCCCTACAATTCTCATCCTCCTGTTCAAATCCCTCCTCGCCCCCCTCCCTCCCCATCTCTGCAACCTCCTCCAGCCCCCCGAGATCTCTGCCCTCCTCCGATGCTGGCAATCCGCGTGCTGACGGCAAGCACCGCTCCACGTTTACCGGGAACATAGACCGAGGGATTCTCCGACATTCCGGGGAGGGGCTGATAGTCGTGGGGGCGGCGTATCTTCAGCGACTGCCCCTGGAAGATGATGCCGTCGAACGCCATCGCCTGTGTCGTCTCGTCAACTGAGCGGAACTGGGGAGGAGAGAGAACGGAGCGTCAATGCCTGCGAGGAGGCCGAGGGCGGGGTGGGGGACATGGGGCGGGAGAGGGACATCGATACAGGGAAGATAGGAGCAGGAGGCGGCCTTTTGGCCCTTCGAGCCTGCTCCGCCATTCATCACCATCATGGCTGATTATCCGTGTCACGGGAGTGTCCCTTTCAGAAACGTTTTGTCTCATCACATGGCTTCAGTGATGTCATTGTGCGGGGGGTGGAGCTGGGCTGTGGCTCTGAGAGTTTTTACTTTCGCTTTATGAGTTTCTGAACTGCGCAGGTTGAATGGAGGGTCTCTCCATCTTCGTTTCAAAAGCCGTTTCGAGGCGGCTTGATAGCTTAGCGATAATCGCTCGCTGGGAGGAATTCAAACCTGCCGTTTGAAAAGATGAACAGAGTATCAATAACAAGTCTTACACCAGTAAGAATACCGTGTGCTGGGACACACCTTGGAAAAGGGGTTTCTGGTTTTACTTGGATTTTGTTGTTGAATTGGAACAGTTAAGGGGGGGAATTCATTAATTCATTCATATATTACTGTCGCTATGTGGGGTATTTGTTGTGGTAGTTGATAAAAATTCTTATTGCTGTGTTTTCGCAAATGTTAATTTGTAGAATAAAGCTTGTTTTTTTAAATTACAAGCACGTAAGGCTTCTGTTGAGTTAACACCTGAAATTCAGGCCCTTCTCCTCATCCTAAACAGAATCCGAAAACAGTTCCGAGGTCAGGTGAACTCCATGATATACTTGGGGGTTTTCTAAACCCCGGCACATAACGATAGCCTAATCCTGCTTTCTCCCCGTAGCCTCTGATCCCATTCTCCCCGAGTGCGATATCCAGCCGCCTCGTGAATATATTCAAAGATTTAGCATCAACTACGTCCTGTGGTAACGAATTCCACAGGCTCCCCACTCTTTGTGTGAAGAAGTGTCTCCTTATCTTGGTCCGAAATGGTTTACCCTGAATCCTCAGGCTGTGACCCCTGGTTCTGGACACACCCATCATTGGTAACATCTTCCCCGCCTCTACCCTGTCTAGTCCTGTTAGAATTGAAATGAAATGAAATGAAAATCGCTTATTGTCACAAGTAGGCTTCAAATGAAGTTACTGTGAAAAGGCCCTAGTCGCCACATTCCGGCGCCTGTTCGGGGAGGCTGACAGAGAGAGAGAGAGACAGAGAGAGAGACGGAGAGAGAGAGAGAGACAGAGTGTGAGACGGAGACAGAGAGAGAGAGACAGAGACAGAGAAAGAGAGAGACAGAGAGTGAGAGAGACAGGGAGAGAGAGACAGACAGAAAGAGAGAAAGACAGGGAGAGAGAGAGAGAGAGAGAGAGAGAGAGAGAGACAGAGAGAGAGAGAGAAACAGAGAGTCACAGAGAGAGAGGCAGAGTCACAGAGAGAGAGAGAGAGAGACAGAAAGTGAGAGAGAGAGACAGAGAGAGAGGGAAATGAAATGAAATGAAAATCGCTTATTGTCACAAGTAGGCTTCAAATGAAGTTACTGTGAAAAGCCCCTAGTTGCCACATTCCGGCGCCTGTTTGGGGAGGCTGTCACGGGAATTGAACCGTGCTGCTGGCATGCCTTGGTCTGCTTTCAAAGCCAGAGATTTAGCCCTGTGCTAAACAGCCCCATTTTATAAGTCTCTATGAGATCCCCCCTCATTGTTCAGAACTCCAGCGAGAACAATCCCAACCGAGTCAATCTCTCCTCGTATGACAGTCCCGCCGTGCCTGGAATCAGTCTGGTGAACCCTCGCTGCCCTCCCTCGAGAGCAAGAACATCCTTCCTCAGAGAGGGAGACCAGAACTGCTCACAATACTCCCGGTGTGGCCTCACCAAGCCCCTGTACAATTGCAGCAACACATCCCTGCTTCTATACTCGAAACCTCTCGCAATGAAGGCCAACATTCCATTCGCCTTCTTTACCGCCTGCTGCACCTGCTCGCTTACCTTCAACGACTGGTGCACAAGGACACCCAGGTCCCGCTGCACACTCCCCTCTCCCAATTCAGGTAGTAATCTGCCTTCCTGTTTTTGCTTCCAAAATGAATAACCTCACACTTATCCAAATTATACTGCACCTGCCATTGGTTTGCCCACTCGCCCAACCTGTCCAGATCTTGCTGGAGGATCCCTGCATCCTCGTCACAATTCAGCCTCCCACCCAACGTGGTATCTGCAAACTTTGAGACGTTACATTTTGTTCCCTCATCTACATCATGAATATATATTGTGAATAGCTGGGGTCCCAGCACCGATCCCTGTGGTAACCCCACTGGTTACTGCGGCCAATTTGAAAAGGACCCATTAATCCCTACTCTTTGTTTCCTCTCTGCCAACTAGGGCGAGCGAGGGAGAGCGGCCACCAGGGGAAGCGCATGGTCCGTGAGAAAGAGGGGGGGGGGGGAGCGCCCGGAAAGAGAGAGAGCGGGACCACATGGGAAGGCCGAAACAAAGTCACACGACGAGAGAGGCGCGCTCGCGGGGGCAGAGCGTCATGGCCCCCCCCAAGATCGCGCGCAGCCAACCTACCTCGAGGAAAGCGAAGTTTTTGTCCTGGTTGATCTGGACGGCCAGGACGGGGTTCCCTGCCGCCTGGGATAGAGCGGCGAGGCGCATCTGGGCGTTGAAGAAATCCGCCATCGCCTCCTGTCGAGACACACAGAGAAAAGGGGGGGGGTGGGTGAGACTTTGCTGGGTTCGCCGGGCCCCCCGTGAGGAAGCGCACGCGGTGACCACAGGGCCAGCTTTCATCGCCCGCATCGCGACAAGTCATCATCCTCCGCTCCCCCCCCACCACCCCAGTAACCCCCCCACCCGAAAACCACAAGCACTCCCAGCCTCGGCGGCTTTTCTGCATCTAACCCCGTGCTGTCCCTGTCCTGGGAGTGTTTGATGGGGACAGTGTAGAGCGAGCTTTACTCTGTATCTAACCCCGTGCTGTACCTGTCCTGGGAGTGTTTGATGGGGACAGTGTAGAGCGAGCTTTACTCTGTATCTAACCACGTGCTGTACCTGTCCTGGGAGTGTTTGATGGGGACAGTGTAGAGGGAGCTTTACTCTGTATCTAACCCCGTGCTGTCCCTATCCTGGGAGTGTTTGATGGGGACAGTGTCGAGGGAGCTTTACTCTGTATCTAACCCTGTGCTGTACCTGTCCTGGGAGTGTTTGATGGGGACAGTGTAGAGGGAGCTTTACTCTGTATCTAACCCCGTACTGTACCTGTCCTGGGAGTGTTTGATGATGACAGTGTAGAGGGAGCTTTACTCTGTATCTAACCCCGTGCTGTACCTGTGCTGGGTGTGTTTGATGGGGACAGTGTAGAGGGAGCTTTACTCTGTATCTAACCCTGTGCTGTACCTGTCCTGGGAGAGTTTGATGGGGACAGTGTAGAGGGAGCTTTACTCTGTATCTAACCCCGTGCTGTCCCTGTCCTGGGAGTGTTTGATGGGGACAGTGTCGAGGGAGCTTTACTCTGTATCTAACCCCGTGCTGTACCTGTCCTGGGAGTGTTTGATGGGGACAGTGTAGAGGGAGCTTTACTCTGTATCTAACCCCGTGCTGTACCTGTCCTGGGAGTGTTTCATGGGGACAATGTCGAGGGAGCTTTACTCTGTATCTAACCCCGTGCTGTACCTGTCCTGGGAGTGTTTCATGGGGACAGTTGTAGAGGGAGCTTTACTCTGTATCTAACCCCGTGCTGTACCTGTCCTGGGAGTGTTTGATGGGGACAGTGTAGAGGGAGCTTTACTCTGTATCTAACCCCGTGCTGTACCTGTCCTGGGAGTGTTTGATGGGGACAGTGTCGAGGGAGCTTTACTCGGCATCTAACCCCGTGCTGTACCTGTCCTGGGAGTGTTTGATGGGGACAGTGTAGAGTGAGCTTTACTCTGTATCTCACCCCGTGCTGTACCTGTCCTGGGAGTGTTTGATGGGGACAGTGTAGAGGAAGCTTTACTCTGTATCTAACCCCGTGCTGTCCCTATCCTGGGAGTGTTTGATGGGGACAGTGTCGAGGGAGCTTTACTCTGTATCTAACCCCGTGCTGTACCTGTGCTGGGTGTGTTTGATGGGGACAGTGTAGAGGGAGCTTTACTCTGTATCTAACCCTGTGCTGTACCTGTCCTGGGAGAGTTTGATGGGGACAGTGTAGAGGGAGCTTTACTCTGTATCTAACCCCGTGCTGTCCCTGTCCTGGGAGTGTTTGATGGGGACAGTGTCGAGGGAGCTTTACTCTGTATCTAACCCCGTGCTGTACCTGTCCTGGGAGTGTTTGATGGGGACAGTGTAGAGGGAGCTTTACTCTGTATCTAACCCCGTGCTGTACCTGTCCTGGGAGTGTTTCATGGGGACAATGTCGAGGGAGCTTTACTCTGTATCTAACCCCGTGCTGTACCTGTCCTGGGAGTGTTTCATGGGGACAGTTGTAGAGGGAGCTTTACTCTGTATCTAACCCCGTGCTGTACCTGTCCTGGGAGTGTTTCATGGGGACAGTTGTAGAGGGAGCTTTACTCTGTATCTAACCCCGTGCTGTACCTGTCCTGGGAGTGTTTGATGGGGACAGTGTAGAGGGAGCTTTACTCTGCATCTAACCCCGTGCTGTACCTGTCCTGGGAGTGTTTGATGGGGACAGTGTAGAGTGAGCTTTACTCTGTATCTAACCCTGTGCTGTACCTGTCCTGGGAGTGTTTGATGGGGACAGTGTAGAGGGAGCTTTACTCTGTATCTACCCCCGTGCTGTACCTGTCCTGGGAGTGTTTGATGGGGACAGTGCAGAGGGAGCTTTACTCTGTATCTAACCCCGTGCTGTACCTGTCCTGGGAGTGTTTGATGGGGACAGTGTAGAGGGAGCTTTACTCTGTATCTAACCCCGTGCTGTACCTGTCCTGGGAGTGTTTGATGGGGACAGTGTCGAGGGAGCTTTACTCTGGATCTAACCCCGTGCTGTACCTGTCCTGGGAGTGTTTGATGGGGACAGTGTAGAGGGAGCTTTACTCTGCATCTAACCCCGTGCTGTCCCTGTCCTGGGAGTGTTTGATGGGGACAGTGTCGAGGGAGCTTTACTCTGCATCTAACCTCGTGCTGTACCTGTCCTGGGAATGTTTGATGGGGACAGTGTAGAGGGAGCTTTACTCTGTATCTAACCCCGTGCTGTACCTGTCCTGGGAGTGTTTGATGGGGACAGTGTAGAGGGAGCTTTACTCTGTATCTACCCCCGTGCTGTACCTGTCCTGGGAGTGTTTGATGGGGACAGTGTAGAGGGAGCTTTACTCTGTATCTAAACCTGTGCTGTACCTGTCCTGGGAGTGTTTCATGGGGACAGTTGTAGAGGGAGCTTTACTCTGTATCTAACCCCGTGCTGTACCTGTCCTGGGAGTGTTTCATGGGGACAGTTGTAGAGGGAGCTTTACTCTGTATCTAACCCCGTGCTGTACCTGTCCTGGGAATGTTTGATGGGGTCAGTATAGAGGGAACTTTACTCTGTATCTAACCCCGTGCTGTACCTGTCCTGGGAGTGTTTCATGGGGACAATGTCGAGGGAGCTTTACTCTGTATCTAACCCCGTGCTGTACCTGTCCTGGGAGTGTTTCATGGGGACAGTTGTAGAGGGAGCTTTACTCTGTATCTAACCCCGTGCTGTACCTGTCCTGGGAGTGTTTGATGGGGACAGTGTAGAGGGAGCTTTACTCTGCATCTAACCCCGTGCTGTACCTGTCCTGGGAGTGTTTGATGGGGACAGTGTAGAGTGAGCTTTACTCTGTATCTAACCCTGTGCTGTACCTGTCCTGGGAGTGTTTGATGGGGACAGTGTAGAGTGAGCTTTACTCTGTATATAACCCTGTGCTGTACCTGTCCTGGGAGTGTTTGATGGGGACGGTGTAGAGGGAGCTTTACTCTGTATCTAACCCTGTGCTGTACCTGTCCTGGGAGTGTTTGATGGGGACAGTGTAGAGTGAGCTTTACTCTGTCTATAACCCTGTGCTGTACCTGTCCTGGGAGTGTTTGATGGGGACGGTGTAGAGGGAGCTTTACTCTGTATCTAACCCCGTGCTGTACCTGTCCTGGGAGTGTTTGATGGGGACAGTGTAGAGGGAGCTTTACTCTGCATCTAACCCTGTGCTGTACCTGTCCTGGGAGTGTTTGATGGGGACGGTGTAGAGGGACCTTTACTCTGTATCTAACCCCGTGCTGTACCTGTCCTGGGAGTGTTTGGTGGGGACAGTGTAGAGGGAGCTTTACTCTGTATCTAACCCCGTGCTGTACCTGTCCTGGGAGTGTTTGATGGGGACAGTGTAGAGGGAGCTTTACTCTGTATCTAACCCCGTGCTGTACCTGTCCTGGGAATGTTTGATGGAGACAGTGTAGAGGGAGCTTTACTCTGTATCTAACCCCGTGCTATACCTGTCCTGGGAGTGTTTGATGGGGACAGTGTAGAGGGAGCTTTACTCTGTATCTACCCCGTGCTGTACCTGTCCTGGGAGTGTTTGATGGGGACAGTGCAGAGGGAGCTTTACTCTGTATCTAACCCCGTGCTGTACCTGTCCTGGGAGTGTTTGATGGGGACAGTGTAGAGGGAGCTTTACTCTGTATCTAACCCCGTGCTGTACCTGTCCTGGGAGTGTTTGATGGGGACAGTGTCGAGGGAGCTTTACTCTGTATCTAACCCCGTGCTGTACCTGTCCTGGGAGTGTTTGATGGGGACAGTGTAGAGGGAGCTTTACTCTGCATCTAACCCCGTGCTGTCCCTGTCCTGGGAGTGTTTGATGGGGACAGTGTCGAGGGAGCTTTACTCTGCATCTAACCCCGTGCTGTACCTGTCCTGGGAATGTTTGATGGGGACAGTGTAGAGGGAGCTTTACTCTGTATCTAACCCCGTGCTGTACCTGTCCTGGGAGTGTTTGATGGGGACAGTGTAGAGGGAGCTTTACTCTGTATCTACCCCCGTGCTGTACCTGTCCTGGGAGTGTTTGATGGGGACAGTGTAGAGGGAGCTTTACTCTGTATCTAAACCTGTGCTGTACCTGTCCTGGGAGTGTTTCATGGGGACAGTTGTAGAGGGAGCTTTACTCTGTATCTAACCCCGTGCTGTACCTGTCCTGGGAGTGTTTCATGGGGACAGTTGTAGAGGGAGCTTTACTCTGTATCTAACCCCGTGCTGTACCTGTCCTGGGAATGTTTGATGGGGTCAGTATAGAGGGAACTTTACTCTGTATCTAACCTCGTGCTGTACCTGTCCTGGGAGTGTTTGATGGGGACAGTGTAGAGGGAGCTTTACTCTGTATCTAACCCCGTGCTGTACCTGTCCTGGGAGTGTTTGATGGGGGCAGTGTAGAGGGAGCTTTACTCTGTATCTAACCCTGTGCTGTATCTGTCCTGGGAGCGTTTGATGGGGACAGTGTAGAGGGAGCTTTATTCTGTATCTAACCCTGTGCTGTACCTGTCCTGGGAGAGTTTGATGGGGACACTGTAGAGGGAGCTTTACTCTGTATCTAACCCCGTGCTGTACCTGCCCTGGGGGTGTTTGATGGGGACAGTGTCGAGGGAGCTTTACTCTGTATCTAACCCTGTGCTGTACCTGTCCAGGGAGTGTTTGATGGGGACAGTTGTAGAGGGACCTTTACTCTGTATCTAACCCCGTGCTGTACCTGTCCTGGGAGTGTTTGATGGGGACAGTGTAGAGGGAGCTTTACTCTGTATCTAACCCCGTGCTGTACCTGTCCTGGGAGTGTTTGATGGGGACAGTGTAGAGGGAGCTTTACTCTGTATCTAACCCCGTGCTGTACCTGTCCTGGGAGTGTTTGATGGGGACGGTGTAGAGGGAGCTTTACTCTGTATCTAACCCCGTGCTGTACCTGTCCTGGGAGTGTTTGATGGGGACAGTGTAGAGGGAGCTTTACTCTGTATCTAACCCCGTGCTGTACCTGTCCTGGGAGTGTTTGATGGGGACAGTGTGGAGGGAGCTTTATTCTGTATCTAACCCCGTGCTGTACCTGTCCTGGGAGTGTTTGATGGGGACAGTGCAGAGGGAGCTTTACTCTGTATCGAACCCTGTGCTGTACCTGTCCTGGGAGTGCTTGATGGGGACAGTGTAGAGGGAGCTTTACTCTGTATCTAACCCCGTGCTGTACCTGTCCTGGGAGTGTTTGATGGGGACAGTGTAGAGTGAGCTTTACTCTGTATCTAACCCCGTGCTGTACCTGTCCTGGGAGTGTTTGATGGGGACAGTGTAGAGGGAGCTTTACTCTGTATCTAACCCCGTGCTGTACCTGTCCTGGGAGTGTTTGATGGGGACAGTGTAGAGTGAGCTTTACTCTGTATCTAACCCCGTGCTGTACCTGTCCTGGCAGTGTTTGATGGGGTTTTATTTTGAGAGTACCTCAGTTACGCCGAAGGGAATGTTTCCCACGTACAGTCTTCGTGCTTGTCTGGTCATCTGGCTGCCCACCACAGGCACCTGCGTTGGGGTGACTGCTAAACCATCAGGGGTCACTGTGGGCAGTAGTGCGGTAGCTGGGATTTGACCTGCCGCTTTAGAAAAAGGAAAACCGAAAGAGACAAGAGATGGAGATACAAATAAAAAAAGATTAGACACGTGGAGGAAATTCACATCCATGTAACAGACCCGAGGGGC
This sequence comes from Scyliorhinus torazame, assembly GCF_047496885.1. Lineage (NCBI taxonomy): Eukaryota > Metazoa > Chordata > Chondrichthyes > Carcharhiniformes > Scyliorhinidae > Scyliorhinus > Scyliorhinus torazame. Next base: position 82,206,532 of record NC_092729.1, read on the forward strand.
TGAATGGGCCTCCTCCTGTTCCTGTGTAACAGGCTCGAGGGGCTGAATGGGCCTCCTCCTGTTCCTGTGTAACAGGCTCGAGGGGCTGAGTGGGCCTCCTCCTGTTCCTGTGTAACAGGCTCGAGGAGGCTGAATGGGCCTCCTCCTGTTCCTGTGTAACAGGCTCGGGGGGCTGAATGGGCGTCCTCCTGTTCCTGTGTAACAGGCTCGAGCAGGGGGGCTGAATGGACCTCCTTCTGTTCTTGTGTAACAGGCTCGAGCAGGGGGCCGAATGGGCCTCCTCCTGTTCCTGTGTAACAGGCTCGAGCAGGGGGCTGAATGGACCTCCTCCTGTTCCTGTGTAACAGGCTCGAGCAGGGGGCTGAATGGGCCTCCTCCTGTTCCTGTGTAACAGGCTCGAGGAGGTGGCTGAATGGACCTCCTCCTGTTCCTGTGTAACAGGCTCGAGCAGGTGGCTGAATGGGCCTCCTCCTGTTCCTGTGTCACAGGCTCGAGGAGGGGGTTGAATGGACCTCCTCCTGTTCCTGTGTAACAGGCTCGAGGGGCTGAATGGGCCTCCTCCTGTTCCTGTGTAACAGACACGAGCAGGGGGCTGAATGGGCCTCCTCCTGTTCCTGTGTAACAGGCTCGAGGGGCTGAGTGGGCCTCCTCCTGTTCCTGTGTAACAGGCTCGAGCAGGGGGGCTGAATGGACCTCCTTCTGTACTTGTGTAACAGGCTCGAGCAGGAGGCCGAATGGGCCTCCTCCTGTTCCTGTGTAACAGGCTCGAGGAGGTGGCTGAATGGGCCTCCTCCTGTTCCTGTGTAACAGGCTCGAACAGGGGGGTGAATGGGCCACCACCTGTTCCTGCGTAACAGGCTCGAGGAGGGGGCTGAATGGACCTCCTCCTGTTCCTGTGTAACAGGCTCGATGGGCTAAATGGGCCTCCTCATGTTTCTGTGTAATAGGCTCGAGGAGGTGGCTGAATGGGCCTCCTCCTGTTCCTGTGTAACAGGCTCGAGCAGGGGGGCTGAATGGGCCTCCTCCTGTTCCTGTGTAACATGCTCGAGGGGCTGAATGGGCCTCCTCCTGGTCCGATGTAACAGGAGATGGGGTCGGCGGGGTCAGGGTTGAAAGGAGAGCGAGGGGCCCGATGTATCTCACCTTGCATTGCCTTGTACTGCATGGGGGTGATGTGTTCAAAACCTGGAGGCGGAACATCCCAGTATTTGTAAGGTTTCTTCTTCTGAATGCGCCTCGGAGATCGGCTGGAGAAAAGACGTGGGCTGCCATTAAACGCAACTCTACAGCCGGTAATACAACCGTCACTCAGCAACCCATCCTCTACTGATGTTAATCCAGCTCCCTCACACTGTCACTCAGTAACCCCTCTCCCCCAGCACCCTGTGTTACTGACTGTATCTGTACTGATGTTAATCCAGCTCCCTCACATTGTCACTCAGTAACCCCTCTCCCCCAGCACCCTGTGTTACTGACTGTATCTCTACTGATGTTAATCCAGCTCCCTCACACTGTCACTCAGTAACCCCTCTCCCCCAGCACCCTGTGTTACTGACTGTATCTCTACTGATGTTAATCCAGCTCCCTCACACTGTCACTCAATAACCCCTCTCCCCGCAGCACCGTGTTACTGACTGTATCTCTACTGATGTTAATCCAGCTCCCTCACACTGTCACTCAGTAACCCCTCTCCCCCCAGCACCGTGTTACTGACTGTATCTCTACTGATGTTAATCCAGCTCCCTCACACTGTCACTCAGTAACCCCTCTCTCCCAGCACCCTGTGTTACTGACTGTATCTCTACTGATGTTAATCCAGCTCCCTCACACTGTCACTCAGTAACCCCTCTCCCCCAGCACCCTGTGTTACTGACTGTATCTCTACTGATGTTAATCCAGCTCCCTCACACTGTCACTCAGTAACCCCTCTCCCCCAGCACCCTGTGTTACTGACTGTATCTCTACTGATGTTAATCCAGCTCCCTCACACTGTCACTCAGTAACCTCTCCCCCAGCACCCTGTGTTACTGACTGTATCTCTACTGATGTTAATCCAGCTCCCCCACACTGTCACTCAGTAACCCCTCTCCCCCAGCACCGTGTTACTGACTGTATCTCTACTGATGTTAATCCAGCTCCCTCACACTGTCACTCAGTAACCCCTCTCCCCCAGCACCCTGTGTTACTGACTGTATCTCTACTGATGTTAATCCAGCTCCCTCACACTGTCACTCAGTAACCCCTCTCCCCCAGCACCCTGTATTATTAACTGTATCTCTACTGATGTTAATCCAGCTCCCTCACACTGTCACTCAGTAACCACTCTCCCCCCAGCACCCTGTGTTACTGACTGTATCGCTACTGATGTTAATCCAGCTCCCTCACACTGTCATTCAGTAACCCCTCACCCCCAGCACCCTGTGTTACTGACTGTATCTCTACTAATGTTAATCCAGCTCCCTCACACTGTCACTCAGTAACCCCTCTCCCCCAGCGCCCTGTGTTACTGACTGTATCTCTACTGATGTTAATCCAGCTCCCTCACACTGTCACTCAGTAACCCCTCTCCCCCAGCACCCTGTGTTACTCACTGTATCTCTACTGATGTTAATCCAGCTCCCTCACACTGTCACTCCGTAACCCCTCTCCCCCAGCACCCTGTGTTACTGACTGTATCTGTACTGATGTTAATCCAGCTCCCTCACACTGTCACTCAGTAACCCCTCTCCCCCAGCATCCTGTGTTACTGACTGTATCTCTACTGATGTTAATCCAGCTCCCTCACACTGTCACTCAGTAAACCATCTCCCCCAGCACCGTGTTACTGACTGTATCTCGACTGATGTTAATCCAGCTCCCTCACACTGTCACTCAGTAACCCCTCTCCCCCAGCACCCTGTGTTACTGACTGTATCTCTACTGATGTTAATCCAGCTCCCTCACACTGTCACTCAGTAACCCCTCTCCCCCAGCACCCTGTGTTACTGACTGTATCTCTACTGATGTTAATCCAGCTCCCTCACACTGTCACTCAGTAACCCCTCTCCCCTAGCACCCCGTGTTACTGACTGTATCTCAACTGATGTTAATCCAGCTCCCTCACACTGTCACTCAGTAACCTCTCTCCCCCAGAACCCTGTGTTACTGACTGTATCTCTACTGATGATAATCCAGCTCCCTCACACTGTCACTCAGTAACCCCTCTCCCCCAGCACCCTGTGTTACTGACTGTATCTCTACTGATGTTAATCCAGCTCCCTCACACTGTCACTCAGTAACCCCTCTCCCCCAGCACCCTGTGTTACTGACTGTATCTCTACTGATGTTAATCCAGCTCCCTCACACTGTCACTCAGTAACCCCTCTCCCCCAGCACCCTGTGTTACTGACTGTATCTCTACTGATGTTAATCCAGCTCCCCCACACTGTCACTCAGGAACCCCTCTCCCCCAGCACCGTGTTACTGACTGTATCTCTACTGATGTTAATCCAGCTCCTTCACACTGTCACTCAGTAACCCCTCTCCCCCAGCACCCTGTGTTCCTGACTGTATCTCTACTGATGTTAATCCAGCTCCCTCACACTGTCACTCAGTAACCTCTCACCCACAGCACCCTATGTTACTGACTGTATCTCTACTGATGTTAATCCAGCTCCCTCACACGGTCACTCCGTAACCCCTCTCCCCCAGCACCCTGTGTTACTGACTGTATCTCTACTGATGTTAATCCAGCTCCCTCACACTGTCACTCAGTAACCCCTCTCCCCCAGCACCCTGTGTTACTGACTGTATCTCTACTGATGTTAATCCAGCTCCCTCACACTGTCACTCAGTAACTCCTCTCCCCCAGCACCCTGTGTTACTGACTGTATCTCTACTGATGTTAATCCAGCTCCCTGACACTCACTCAGTAACCCCTCACCCCCAGCACCGTGTGACTGACTGTATCTCTACTGATGTTAATCCAGCTCCCTCTCACTGTCACTCAGTAACCCCTCTCCCCCAGCACCCTGTGTTACTGACTGTATCTCTACTGATGTTAATCCAGCTCCCTCACACTGTCACTCAGTAACCCCTCTCCCCCAGCACCCTGTGTTACTGACTGTATCTCTACTGATGTTAATCCAGCTCCCTCTCACTGTCACTCAGTAACCCCTCTCCCCCAGCACCCTGTGTTACTGACTGTATCTCTACTAATGTTAATCCAGCTCCCTCACACTGTCACTCAGTAACCCCTCTCCCCCAGCACCCTGTGTTACTGACTGTATCTCTGCTGATGTTAATCCAGCTCCCTCACACTGTCACTCAGTAACCCCTCTCCCCCAGCACCCTGTGTTACTGACTGTATCTCTACTGATGTTAATCCAGCTCCCTCACACTGTCACTCTGTAACCCCTCTCCCCCAGCACCGTGTAACTGACTGTATCTCTACTGATGTTAATCCAGCTCCCTCACACTGTCACTCAGTAACCACTCTCCCCCAGCACCATGTGTTACTGACTGTATCTCTACTGATGTTAATCCAGCTCCCACACACTGTCACTCAGTAACCCCTCTCCCCCAGCACCCAGTGTTACTGACTGAATCTCTACTGATGTTAATCCAGCTCCCTCACACTGTCACTCAGTAACCCCTCTCCCCCAGCACCCTGTGTTACTGACTGTATCTCTACTGATGTTAATCCAGCTCCCTCACACTGTCACACAGTAACCCCCTCCCCCAGCACCCTGTGTTATTGACTGTATCTCTACTGATGTTAATCCAGCTCCCTCACACTGTCACTCAGTAACCCCTCTCCCCCAGCACCCTGTGTTACTGACTGTATCTCTACTGATGTTAATCCAGCTCCCTCACACTGTCACTCAGTAACCCCTCTCCCCCAGAACCCTGTGTTACTGACTGTATCTCTACTGATGTTAATCCAGCTCCCTCACACTGTCACTCAGGAACCCCTCTCCCCCAGCACCCTGTGTTACTGACTGTATCTCTACTGATGTTAATCCAGCTCACCCACACTGTCACTCAGGAACCCCTCTCCCCCAGCACCCTGTGTTACTGACTGTATCTCTACTGATGTTAATCCAGCTCCCTCACACTGTCACTCAGTAACCCCTCTCCCCCAGCACCGTGTTACTGACTGTATCTCTACTGATGTTAATCCAGCTCCCTCACACTGTCACTCAGTAACCCCTCTCCCCCAGCACCGTGTTACTGACTGTATCTCTACTGATGTTAATCCAGCTCCCTCACACTCACTCAGTAACCCCTCTCCCCCAGCACCCTGTGTTACTCACTGTATCTCTCCTAATGTTAATCCAGCTCCCTCACACTGTCACTCAGTAACCCCTCTCCCCCAGCACCCTGTGTTACTGACTGTATCTCTACTGATGTTAATCCAGCTCCTTCACACTGTCACTCAGTAACCCCTCTCCCCCAGCGCCGTGTTACTGACTGTATCTCTACTGATGTTAATCCAGCTCCCTCACTGTCACTCAGTAACCCCTCTTCCCCAGCACCCTGTGTTACTGACTGTATCTCTACTGATGTTAATCCAGCTCCCTCACACTGTCACTCAGTAACCCCTCTCCCCCAGTAACCCCTCTCCCCCAGCACCCTGTGTTACTGACTGTATCTCTACTGATGTTAATCCAGCTCCCTCACACTGTCACTCAGTAACCCCTCTCCCCCAGCACCCTGTGTTACTGACTGTATCTCTACTGATGTTAATCCAGCTCCCTCACACTGTCACTCAGTAACCACTCTCCCCCAGCACCATGTGTTACGGACTGTATCTCTACTGATGTTAATCCAGCTCCCTCACACTGTCACTCAGTAACCCCTCTCCCCCAGCACCCAGTGTTACTGACTGTATCTCTACTGATGTTAATCCAGCTCCCTCACACTATCACTCAGTAACCCCTCACCCCCAGCACCCTGTGTTACTGACTGTATCTCTACTGATGTTAATCCAGCTCCCTCACACTGTCACTCAGTAACCCCCTCCCCCAGCACCCTGTGTTACTGACTGTATCTCTACTGATGTTAATCCAGCTCCCTCACACTGTCACTCAGTAACCCCTATCCCCCAGCACCCTGTGATACTGACTGTATCTCTACTGATGTTAATCCAGCTCCCTCACACTGTCACTCAGTAACCCCTCTCCCCCAGCACCCTGTGTTACTGACTGTATCTCTACTGATGTTAATCCAGCTCCCTCACACTGTCACTCAGTAACCCCTCTCCCCCAGCACCCTGTGTTACTGACTGTATCTCTACCGATGTTAATCCAGCTCCCTCACACTGTTACTCAGTAACCCCTCTCCCCCAGCACCGTGTTACTGACTGTATCTCTACTGATGTTAATCCAGCTCCCTCACACTGTCACTCAGTAACCTCTCTCCCCCAGCACCCTGTGTTACTGACTGTATCTCTACTGATGTTAATCCAGCTCCCTCACACTCTCGCTCAGTAACCCCTCTCCCCCAGCACCCTGTGTTACTGACTGTATCTCTACTGATGTTAATCCAGCTCCCTCACACTGTCACTCAGTAACCCCTCTCCCCCAGCACCCTGTGTTACTGACTGTATCTCTACTGATGTTAATCCAGCTCCCTCACACTGTCACTCAGTAAGCTCTCTCCCCCAGCACCCTGTGTTACTGACTGTATCTCTACTGATGTTAATCCAGCTCCCTCACACTGTCACTCCGTAACCCCTCGCACCCAGCACCCTGTGTTACTGACTGTATCTCTACTGATGTTAATCCAGCTCCCTCACACTGTCACTCAGTAACCCCTCTCCCCCAGCACCCTGTGTTACTGACTATCTCTACTGATGTTAATCCAGCTCCCTCACACTGTCACTCAGTAACCCCTCTCCCCCAGCACCGTGTTACTGACTGTATCTCTACTGATGTTAATCCGGCTCCCTCACACTGTCACTCAGTAACCCCTCTCCCCCAGCACCCTGTGTTACTGACTGTATCTCTACTGATGTTAATCCAGCTCCCTCACACTGTCACTCAGTAACCCCTCTCCCCCAACACCGTGTTACTGACTGTATCTCTACTGATGTTAATCCAGCTCCCTCACAGTCACTCAGTAACCCCTCTCCCCCAGCACCGTGTGTTACTGACTGTATCTCTACTGATGTTAATCCAGCTCCCTCACTGTCACTCAGTAACCCCTCCCCCAGCGCCCTGTGTTACTGACTGTATCTCTACTGATGTTAATCCAGCTCCCTCACACTGTCACTCAGTAACACCTCTCCCCCAGCACCCTGTGTCACTGACTGTATCTCCACTGATGTTAATCCAGCTCCCTCACAGTCACTCAATAACCCCTCTCCCCCAGCACCCTGTGTTACTGACTGTATCTCTACTGATGTTAATCCAGCTCCGTCACACTGTCACTCAGTAACCCCTCTCCCCCAGCACCCTGTGTTACTGACTGTATCTCTACTGATGTTAATCCAGCTCCCTCACACTGTCACTCAGTAACCCCTCTCCCCCAGCACCCTGTGTCACTGACTGTATCTCTACTGATGTTAATCCAGCTCCCTCACACTGTCACTCAGTAACCCCTCTCCCCCAGCACCCTGTGTTACTGACTGTATCTCTACTGATGTTAATCCAGCTCCCTCACACTGTCACTCAGTAACCCCTCTCCCCCAGCTCTCCGAGTTACTGACTGTATCTCTACTGATGTTAATCCAGCTCCCTCACACTGTCACTCAGTAACCCATCTCCCCCAGCACCCTGTGTCACTGACTGTATCTCTACCGATGTTAATCCAGCTCCCTCACACTGTCACTCAGTAACCCCTCTCCCCCAGCACCCTGTGTTACTGACTGTATCTCTACTGATGTTAATCCAGCTCCCTCACACTGTCACTCAGTAGCCCCTCTCCCCCAGCACCATAACTGACTGTATCTCTACCGATGTTAATCCAGCTCACTCACACTGTCACTCAGTAACCCCTCTCCCCCAGCACCCTGTGTTACTGACTGTATCTCTACTGATGTTAATCCAGCTCCCTCACACTGTCAATCAGTAACCCCTCTCCCCCAGCACCGTGTTACTGACTGTATCTCTACTGATGTTAATCCAGCTCCCTCACACTGTCGCTCAGTAACCCCTCTCCCCCAGCACCGTGTTACTGACTGTATCTCTACTGATGTTAATCCAACTCCCTCACACTGTCACTCAGTAACCCCTCTCCCCCAGCACCCTGTGTTACTGACTGTATCTCTACTGATGTTAATCCAGCTCCCTCACACTGTCACTCAGTAACCCCTCTCCCCCAGCAGCCTGTGTTACTCACTGTATCTCTACTGATGTTAATCCAGCTCCCTCACACTGTCACTCAGTAACCTCTCACCCACAGCACCCTATGTTACTGACTGTATCTCTACTGATGTTAATCCAGCTCCCTCACACGGTCACTCCGTAACCCCTCTCCCCCAGCACCCTGTGTTACTGACTGTATCTCTACTGATGTTAATCCAGCTCCCTCACACTGTCACTCAGTAACCCCTCTCCCCCAGCACCCTGTGTTACTGACTGTATCTCTACTGATGTTAATCCAGCTCCCTCACACTGTCACTCAGTAACTCCTCTCCCCCAGCGCCCTGTGTTACTGACTGTATCTCTACTGATATTAATCCAGCTCCCTGACACTCACTCAGTAACCCCTCACCCCCAGCACCGTGTGACTGACTGTATCTCTACTGATGTTAATCCAGCTCCCTCTCACTGTCACTCAGTAACCCCTCTCCCCCAGCACCCTGTGTTACTGACTGTATCTCTACTGATGTTAATCCAGCTCCCTCACACTGTCACTCAGTAACCCCTCTCCCCCAGCACCCTGTGTTACTGACTGTATCTCTACTGATGTTAATCCAGCTCCCTCTCACTGTCACTCAGTAACCCCTCTCCCCCAGCACCCTGTGTTACTGACTGTATCTCTACTGATGTTAATCCAGCTCCCTCACACTGTCACCCAGTAAAACCTCTCCCCCAGCACCGTGTTACTGACTGTATCTCTACTAATGTTAATCCAGCTCCCTCACACTGTCACTCAGTAACCCCTCTCCCCCAGCACCCTGTATTACTGACTGTATCTCTACTGATGTTAATCCAGCTCCCTCACACTGTCACTCAGTAACCCCTCTCCCCCAGCACCCTGTGTTACTGACTGTATCTCTACTGATGTTAATCCAGCTCCCTCACACTGTCACTCAGTAACCCCTCTCCCCCAGCACCCTGTGTTACTGACTGTATCTCTACTGATGATAATCCAGCTCCCTCACACTGTCACTCAGTAACCCCTCTCCCTCAGCACCCTGTGTTACTGACTGTATCTCTACTGATGTTAATCCAGCTCCCTCACACTGTCACTCAGTAACCCCTCTCCCCAGCACCCTGTGTTACTGACTGTATCTCTACTGATGTTAATCCAGCTCCCTCACACTGTCACTCCGTAACCCCTCTCCCCCAGCACCCTGTGTTACTGACTGTATCTCTACTGATGTTAATCCAGCTCCCTCACACTGTCACTCAGTAACCCCTCTCCCCCAGCACCCTGTGTTACTGACTGTATCTCTACTGATGTTAATCCAGCTCCCTCACACTGTCACTCAGTAACTCCTCTCCCCCAGCGCCCTGTGTTACTGACTGTATCTCTACTGATGTTAATCCAGCTCCCTGACACTCACTCAGTAACCCCTCACCCCCAGCACCGTGTGACTGACTGTATCTCTACTGATGTTAATCCAGCTCCCTCTCACTGTCACTCAGTAACCCCTCTCCCCCAGCACCCTGTGTTACTGACTGTATCTCTACTGATGTTAATCCAGCTCCCTCACACTGTCACTCAGTAACCCCTCTCCCCCAGCACCCTGTATTACTGACTGTATCTCTACTGATGTTAATCCAGCTCCCTCACACTGTCACTCAGTAACCCCTCTCCCCCAGCACCCTGTGTTACTGACTGTATCTCTACTGATGTTAATCCAGCTCCCTCACACTGTCACTCAGTAACCCCTCTCCCCCAGCACCCTGTGTTACTGACTGTATCTCTACTGATGTTAATCCAGCTCCCTCTCACTGTCACTCAGTAACCCCTCTCCCCCAGCACCGTGTTACTGACTGTATCTCTACTGATGTTAATCCAGCTCCCTCACACTGTCACTCAGTAACCCCTCTCCCCCAGCACCCTGTGTTACTGACTGTATCTCTACTGATGTTAATCCAGCTCCCTCACACTGTCACTCAGTAACCCCTCTCCCCCAGCACCGTGTTACTGACTGTATCTCTACTGATGTTAATCCAGCTCCCTCACACTGTCACTCAGTAACCCCTCTCCCCCCAGCATCCTGTGTTACTGACTGTATCACTACTGATGTTAATCCAGCTCCCTCACACTGTCACTCAGTAACCCCTCTTCCCCAGCACCGTGTTACTGACTGTATCTCTACTGATGTTAATCCAGCTCCCTCACACTCACTCAGTAACCCCTCTCCCCCAGCACCCTGTGTTACTCACTGTATCTCTCCTAATGTTAATCCAGCTCCCTCACACTGTCACTCAGTAACCCCTCTCCCCCAGCACCCTGTGTTACTGACTGTATCTCTACTGATGTTAATCCAGCTCCTTCACACTGTCACTCAGTAACCCCTCTCCCCCAGCGCCGTGTTACTGACTGTATCTCTACTGATGTTAATCCAGCTCCCTCACTGTCACTCAGTAACCCCTCTTCCCCAGCACCCTGTGTTACTGACTGTATCTCTACTGATGTTAATCCAGCTCCCTCACACTGTCACTCAGTAACCCCTCTCCCCCAGCACCCTGTGTTACTGACTGTATCTCTACTGATGTTAATCCAGCTCCCTCACACTGTCACTCAGTAACCCCTCTCCCCCAGCACCCTGTGTGACTGACTGTATCACTACTGATGTTAATCCAGCTCCCTCACACTGTCACTCAGTAACCCCTCTCCCCCAGCACCATGTGTTACTGACTGTATCTCTACTGATGTTAATCCAGCTCCCTCACACTGTCACTCAGTAACCCCTCTCCCCCAGCACCCAGTGTTACTGACTGTATCTCTACTGATGTTAATCCAGCTCCCTCACACTGTCACTCAGTAACCCCTCTCCCCCAGCACCCTGTGTTACTGACTGTATCTCTACTGATGTTAATCCAGCTCCCTCACACTGTCACTCAGTAAACCATCTCCCCCAGCACCGTGTTACTGACTGTATCTCGACTGATGTTAATCCAGCTCCCTCAGTGTCACTCAGTAATCCCTCTCCCCCAGCACCGTGTTACTGACTGTATCTCTACTGATGTTAATCCAGCTCCCTCACACTGTCACTCAGTAACCCCTCTCCCCCAGCACCCTGTGTTACTGACTGTATCTCTACTGATGTTAATCCAGCTCCCTCACACTGTCACTCAGTAACCCCTCTCCCCCAGCACCCTGCGTTACTGACTGTATCTCTACTGATGTTAATCCAGCTCCCTCACACTGTCACTCAGTAACCCCTCGCACCCAGCACCCTGTGTTACTGACAGTATCTCTACTGATGTTAATCCAGCTCCCTCACACTGTCACTCAGTAACCCCTCTCCCCCAGCACCCTGTGTTACTGACTGTATCTCTACTGATGTTAATCCAGCTGCCTCACACTGTCACTCAGTAACCCCTCTCCCCCAGCACCCAGTGTTACTGACTGTATCTCTACTGATGTTAATCCAGCTCCCTCACACTGTCACTCAGTAACCCCTCTCCCCCAGCACCCTGTGTTACTGACTGTATCTCTACTGATGTTAATCCAGCTCCCTCACACTGTCACTCAGTGACCCCTCTCCCCCAGAACCCTGTGTTACTGACTGTATCTCTACTGATGTTAATCCAGCTTCCTCACACTGTCACTCAGTAACCCATCTCCCCCCGCACCGTGTTACTGACTGTATCTCTACTGATGTTAATCCAGCTCCCTCACACTGTCACTCTGTAACCCCTCTCCCCCCGCACCCTGTGTTACTGACTGTATCTGTACTGATGTTAATCCAGCTCCCCACACTGTCACTCAGTAACCCCTCTCCCCCAGCACCGTGTTACTGACTGTATCTCTACTGATGTTAATCCAGCTCCCTCACACTGTCACTCAGTAACCCCTCTCCCCCAGCACCCTGTGTTACTGACTGTATCTCTGCTGATGTTAATCCAGCTCCCTCACACTGTCACTCAGTAACCCCTCTCCCCCAGCACCGTGTTACTGACTGTATCTCTACTGATGTTAATCCAGCTCCCTCACACTGTCACTCAGTAACCCCTCTCCCCCAGCACCCTGTGTTACTGACTGTATCTCTGCTGATGTTAATCCAGCTCCCTCACACTGTCACTCAGTAACCCCTCTCCCCCAGCACCGTGTTACTGACTGTATCTCTACTGATGTTAATCCGGCTCCCTCACACTGTCACTCAGTAACCCCTCTCCCTCAGCACCCTGTGTTACTGACTGTATCTCGACTGATGTTAATCCAGCTCCCTCAGTGTCACTCAGTAACCCCTCTCCCCCAGCACCCTGTGTTACTGACTGTATCTCTACTGATGTTAATCCAGCTCCCTCACACTGTCACTCAGTAACCCCTCTCCCCCAGCACCCTGCGTTACTGACTGTATCTCTACTGATGTTAATCCAGCTCCCTCACACTGTCACTCAGTAACCCCTCGCACCCAGCACCCTGTGTTACTGACAGTATCTCTACTGATGTTAATCCAGCTCCCTCACACTGTCACTCAGTAACCCCTCTCCCCCAGCACCCTGTGTTACTGACTGTATCTCTACTGATGTTAATCCAGCTCCCTCACACTGTCACTCTGTAACCCCTCTCCCCCAGCACCGTGTTACTGACTGTATCTCTACTGATGTTAATCCAGCTCCCTCACACTGTCACTCAGTAACCCCTCTCCCGCAGCACCCTGTGTTACTGACTGTATCTCTACTGATGTTAATCCAGCTCCCTCACACTGTCACTCAGTAACCCCTCTCCCCCAGCACCCTGTGTTACTGACTGTATCACTACTGATGTTAATCCAGCTCCCTCACACTGTCACTCAGTAACCACTCTCCCCCAGCACCATGTGTTATTGACTGTATCTCTACTGATGTTAATCCAGCTCCCTCACACTGTCACTCAGTAACCCCTCTCCCCCAGCACCCAGTGTTACTGACTGTATCTCTACTGATGTTAATCCAGCTTCCTCACACTGTCACTCAGTAACCCATCTCCCCCCGCACCGTGTTACTGACTGTATCTCTACTGATGTTAATCCAGCTCCCTCACACTGTCACTCTGTAACCCCTCTCCCCCAGCACCCTGTGTTACTGACTGTATCTCTACTGATGTTAATCCAGCTCCCCACACTGTCACTCAGTAACCCCTCTCCCCCAGCACCCTGTGTTACTGACTGTATCTCTGCTGATGTTAATCCAGCTCCCTCACACTGTCACTCAGTAACCCCTCTCCCCCAGCACCGTGTTACTGACTGTATCTCTACTGATGTTAATCCAGCTCCCTCACACTGTCACTCAGTAACCCCTCTCCCCCAGCACCCTGTGTTACTGACTGTATCTCTGCTGATGTTAATCCAGCTCCCTCACACTGTCACTCAGTAACCCCTCTCCCCCAGCACCGTGTTACTGACTGTATCTCTACTGATGTTAATCCGGCTCCCTCACACTGTCACTCAGTAACCCCTCTCCCTCAGCACCCTGTGTTACTGACTGTATCTCGACTGATGTTAATCCAGCTCCCTCAGTGTCACTCAGTAACCCCTCTCCCCCAGCACCCTGTGTTACTGACTGTATCTCTACTGATGTTAATCCAGCTCCCTCACACTGTCACTCAGTAACCCCTCTCCCCCAGCACCCTGCGTTACTGACTGTATCTCTACTGATGTTAATCCAGCTCCCTCACACTGTCACTCAGTAACCCCTCTCCCCCAGCGCCCTGTGTTACTGACTGTGTCTCTGCTGATGTTAATCCAGCTCCCTCACTGTCACTCAGTAACCCCTCTTCCCCAGCACCCTGTGTTACTGACTGTATCTCTACTGATGTTAATCCTGCTCCCCACACTGTCACTCAGTAACCCCTCGCACCCAGCACCCTGTGTTACTGACAGTATCTCTACTGATGTTAATCCAGCTCCCTCACACTGTCACTCAGTAACCCCTCTCCCCCAGCACCCTGTGTTACTGACTGTATCTCTACTGATGTTAATCCAGCTCCCTCACACTGTCACTCTGTAACCCCTCTCCCCCAGCACCGTGTTACTGACTGTATCTCTACTGATGTTAATCCAGCTCCCTCACACTGTCACTCAGTAACCCCTCTCCCGCAGCACCCTGTGTTACTGATTGTATCTCTACTGATGTTAATCCAGCTCCCTCACACTGTCACTCAGTAACCCCTCTCCCCCAGCACCCTGTGTTACTGACTGTATCACTACTGATGTTAATCCAGCTCCCTCACACTGTCACTCAGTAACCACTCTCCCCCAGCACCATGTGTTACTGACTGTATCTCTACTGATGTTAATCCAGCTCCCACACACTGTCACTCAGTAACCCCTCTCCCCCAACACCCAGTGTTACTGACTGTATCTCTACTGATGTTAATCCAGCTCCCTCACACTGTCACTCAGTAACCCCTCTCCACCAGCACCCTGTGTTACTGACTGTATCTCTACTGATGTTAATCCAGCTCCCCCACACTGTCACTCAGGAACCCCTCTCCCCCAGCACCCTGTGTTACTGACTGTATCTCTACTGATGTTAATCCAGCTCCCTCACACTGTCACTCAGTAACCCCTCTCCCCCAGCACCGTGTTACTGATTGTATCTCTACTGATGTTAATCCAGCTCCCTCACACTGTCACTCAGAAACCCCTCTCCCCCAGCACCGTGTTACTGACTGTATCTCTACTGATGTTAATCCAGCTCCCTCACACTGTCACTCAGTAACCCCACTCCCCCCAGCACCCTGTGTTACTGACTGTATCTCTACTGATGTTAATCCAGCTCCCTCACACTCACTCAGTAACCCCTCTCCCCCAGCACCCTGTGTTACTCACTGTATCTCTCCTAATGTTAATCCAGCTCCCTCACACTGTCACTCAGTAATCCCTCTCCCCCAGCACCCTGTGTTCCTGACTGTATCTCTACTGATGTTAATCCAGCTCCCTCACACAGTCACTCAGTAACCCCTCTCCCCCAGCACCCTGTGTTACTGACTGTATCTCTACTGATGTTAATCCAGCTCCCCCACACTGTCACTCAGTAACCCCTCTCCCCCAGCACCCTGTGTTACTGACTGTATCTCTACTGATGTTAATCCAGCTCCCTCACTGTCACTCAGTAACCCCTCTTCCCCAGCACCCTGTGTTACTGACTGTATCACTACTGATGTTAATCCAGCTCCCTCACACTGTCACTCAGTAACCACTCTCCCCCAGCACCATGTGTTACTGACTGTATCACTACTGATGTTAATCCAGCTCCCTCACACTGTCACTCAGTAACCACTCTCCCCCAGCACCATGTGTTACTGACTGTATCTCTACTGATGTTAATCCAGCTCCCTCACACTGTCACTCAGTAACCCCTCTCCCCCAGCACCCAGTGTTACTGACTGTATCTCTACTGATGTTAATCCAGCTCCCTCACACTGTCACTCAGTAACCCCTCTCCCCCAGCACCCTGTGTTACTGACTGTATCTCTACTGATGTTAATCCAGCTCCCTCACACTGTCACTCAGTAACCCCTCTCCCCCAGCACCCTGTGTTACTGACTGTATCTCTACTGATGTTAATCCAGCTCCCTCACACTGTCACTCAGTAACCCCCCCCCCAGCACCCTGTGTTACTGACTGTATCTCTACTGATGTTAATCCAGCTCCCTCACACTGTCACTCAGTAACCCCTCTCCCCCAGCACCCTGTGTTACTGACTGTATCTCTACTGATGTTAATCCAGCTCCCTCACACTGTCACTCAGTAACCCATCTCCCCCCGCACCGTGTTACTGACTGTATCTCTACTGATGTTAATCCAGCTCCCTCACACTGTCACTCAGTAACCCCTCTCCCCCAGCACCCTGTGTTACTGACTGTATCTGTACTGATGTTAATCCA
This sequence comes from Scyliorhinus torazame, assembly GCF_047496885.1. Taxonomy (NCBI): domain Eukaryota; kingdom Metazoa; phylum Chordata; class Chondrichthyes; order Carcharhiniformes; family Scyliorhinidae; genus Scyliorhinus; species Scyliorhinus torazame. The sequence continues at coordinate 82,222,732 of NC_092729.1, forward strand.
GCTCCCCACACTGTCACTCAGTAACCCCTCTCCCCCAGCACCCTGTGTTACTGACTGTATCTGTACTGATGTTAATCCAGCTCCCTCACACTGTCACTCAGTAACCCCTCTCCCCCAGCACCCTGTGTTACTGACTGTATCTGTACTGATGTTAATCCAGCTCCCTCACACTGTCACTCAGTAACCCCTCTCCCCCAGCACCCTGTGTTACTGACTGTATCTCTACTGATGTTAATCCAGCTCCCTCACACCGTCACTCAGTAACCCCTCTCCCCCAGCACCGTGTTACTGACTGTATCTCTACTGATGTTAATCCAGCTCCCTCACACTGTCACTCAGTAACCCCTCTCCCCCAGCACCCTGTGTTACTGACTGTATCTCTACTGATGTTAATCCAGCTCCCTCACACTGTCACTCAGTAACCCCTCTCCCCCAGCACCCTGTGTTACTGACTGTATCTTTACTGATGTTAATCCAGCTCCTTCACACTGTCACTCAGTAACCCCTCTCCCCCAGCACCCTGTGTTACTGACTGTATCTGTACTGATGTTAATCCAGCTCCCTGACCCCTGCCTCTCTGAACCGACGATTAACCGGGTTACCTGCGACGCTTGCGCTCCCGTGAGGCACTCCGTCGCTCCCGGTTTTCCCGGTTTACCCGCTCCCTGCTCCGACTGCGCCTCTTGCGTTCCCGGCTGCGAGATCGACTGCGACTCTTTTTTTTGTGGCGATTCTCTTTGTCTCGCTCTGCGGAGGGGTGGGGGGGAGAGAGAGAGAGAAAAGGGGAAGGGGAGTGAGGCGAGGGCCAGGGAGAGAAACAGCCCAGGGCCTAGCTGATAAGACAGCTCGGGATCCCGGGAAACACGGCATCCACCAGCTGGGCAGCTGAACACCTTTATACCCCCCACCCCCGTGAACACACCCCAAAGAACTCACAGGAATCCTTGTTCATCAGAGAGGGAGAGCGAGGGGGATAGAGGGAGGGGTGGAGAGCGAGGGGGAGGGGGAATAGAGGGAGGCAGGGGGGAGGGAGGGAGAGCAAGAGGGAGGGGGATAGCGAGAGGGGATAGCGAGAGGGGATAGCGAGAGGGGATAGCGAGAGGGGATAGCGAGAGGGGAGAGCGAGAGGGGAGAGCGAGAGGGGAGAGCGAGAGGGGAGAGCGAGAGGGGGAGAGCGAGAGGGAGGGGGGAGATCGAGAGGGAGGGGGGAGATCGAGACGGAGGGGGGAGATCGAGAGGGAGGGGGGAGATCGAGAGGGAGGGGGGAGATCGAGAGGGAGGGGGGAGATCGAGAGGGAGGGGGGGAGATCGAGAGAGAGAGGGGGGGAGATCGAGAAGGAGGGGGGGGAGAGCGAGAGCGAGGGGGGGGAGAGCGAGAGCGAGGGGGGGAGAGCGAGAGCGAGGGGGGGAGAGCGAGAGCGAGGGGGGGGAGAGCGAGAGCGAGAGGGAGGGGGGGGGAGAGCGAGAGCGAGAGGGAGGGGGGAGAGCGAGAGCGAGAGGGAGGGGGGGAGAGCGAGAGCGAGAGGGAGGGGGGAGGGAGGGGGGGAGAGCGAGAGGGAGGGGGGAGAGCGAGAGGGAGGGGGGAGAGCGAGAGGGGAGGGGGAGAGCGAGAGAGGGAGGGGGGAGAGCGAGAGGGAGGGGGGGAGAGCGAGAGGGAGGGGGGAGAGCGAGAGGGAGGGGGGGAGAGCGAGGGGGAGGGGGGAGAGCAAGGGGGGAGAGCGAGGGGGAGGGGGGAGAGCGAGAGGGAGGGGGGGAGAGAGAGAGGGAGGGGGGAGAGCGAGAGGGAGGGGGGAGAGCGAGAGGGAGGGGGGAGAGCGAGAGGGAGGGGGGAGAGCGAGAGGGAGGGGGGGAGAGCGAGAGGGAGGGGGGGGAGAGCGAGAGGGAGGGGGGAGAGCGAGAGGGAGGGGGGGAGAGCGAGAGGGAGGGGGGAGAGCGAGAGGGAGGGGGGAGAGCGAGAGGGAGGGGGGGAGAGCGAGAGGGAGGGGGATAGCGAGAGGGAGGGGGATAGCGAGAGGGAGGGGGATAGCGAGAGGGAGGGGGATAGCGAGAGGGAGGGGGATAGCGAGAGGGAGGGGGATAGCGAGAGGGAGGGGGGGAGAGCGAGAGGGAGGGGGGAGAGCGAGAGGGAGGGGTGATAGAGGGAGTGATAGAGGGAGGGAGGGGGGATAGAGGGAGGGAGGGGGATAGAGGGAGGGAGGGGGGTAGAGGGAGGGATGGGGGTAGAGGGAGGGGGGGATAGAGGGAGGGAGGGGGGATAGAGGGAGGGAGGGGGGATAGAGGGAGGGAGGGGGGATAGAGGGAGGGAGGGGGGATAGAGGGAGGGAGGGGGGATAGAGGGAGGGTGGGGGGGATAGAGGGAGGGAGAGGAAGAGGGATAAAGGGAGGGAGTGGGGTATATCTGGTGTATATTTGGGGGTATATCTGGTGTATATATGGGGGTATCTCTGGTATATTTGGGGGAATATCTGGTGTATATTTGGGGGAATATCTGGTGTATATTTGGGGGTATATATGGTGTATATTTGGGGGAATATCTGGTGTATATTTGGAGGGTATATCTGGTGTATATTTGGAGGGTATATCTGGTGTAGATTTGGGGGTGTATCTGGTGTATATTTGGGGGGTATATCTGGTGTATATTTGGGGGTATATCTGGTGTATATTTGGGGGTATATCAGGTGTATATTTGGGGGTGTATCTGGTGTATATTTGGGGGTATATCGGTTTATATTTGGGGGTATATCTGGTGTATATTTGGGGGTATATCTGGTGTATATTTGGGGGTATATCTGGTGAATATTTGGGGGTATATCTGGAGTATATTTGGGGGTATATCTGGTGTATATTTGGGGGTATATCTGGTGTATATTTGGGGGTATATCTGGTGTATATTTGGGGGTATATCTGTTGTATATTTGGGGGGTATATCTGGTGTATATTTGGGGGGTTTACCTGGTGTATATTTTGGGGGTATATCTGGTGTATATTTGGGCGGTGTATCTGGTGTACATTTGGGGGTACATCTGGTGTATATTTGGGGGTATATCTGGTGTATATTTGGGGGTGTATCAGGTGGATATTTGGGAGTGTATCTGGTGTATATTTGGGGGTACATCTGGTGTATATTTAGGGTATATCTGGTGTATATTTGGGGTATATCTGGTGTATATTTGGGGTATATCTGGTGTATATTTGGGGGGATATCTGGTGTATATGTGGGGGTATATTTGGCGGGTGTATCTGGTGTATATTTGGGGGTGTATCTGGTGTATATTTGGGGGTGTATCTGGTGTATATTTGGGGGTGTATCTGGTGTATATTTGGGGGTGTATCTGGTGTATATTTGGGAGTATATCTGGTGTATATTTGGGGGTATCTGGTGTATATTTGGGGGTATATCTGGTGTATATTTGGGGGTATATCTGGAGTATATTTGGGGGTGTATCTGGTGTATATTTGGGGGTGTATCTGGTGTATATTTGGGAGTGTACCTGGTGTATATTTGGGGGTATATCTGGTGTATATTTGGGGGGTATCTGGTGTATATTTGGGGGTATATCTGGAGTATATTTGGGGGTGTATCTGGTGTATATTTGGGGGTGTATCTGGTGTATATTTGGGGGTATATCTGGTGTATATTTGGGGGTATATCTGGTGTATATTTGGGGGTATATCTGGTGTATATTTGGGGGTATATCTGGTGTATATTTGGGGGTGTATCTGTGTATATTTGGGGGTGTATCTGGTGTATATTTGGGGGTATATCTGGTGTATATTTGGGGGTATATCTGGTGTATATTTGGGGGTATATCTGGTGTATATTTGGGGGTATATCTGGAGTATATTTGGGGGTGTATCTGGTGTATATTTGGGGGACTATATTTGGGGGTGTATCTGGTGTATATTTGGGGGTGTACCTGGTGTATATTTGGGGGTATATCTGGTGTATATTTGGGGGGTATCTGGTGTATATTTGGGGGGTATCTGGTGTATATTTGGGGGTATATCTGGAGTATATTTGGGGGTATATCTGGTGTATATTTGGGGGTGTATCTGGTGTATATTTGGGGGTGTACCTGGTGTATATTTGGGGGTATATCTGGTGTATATTTGGGGGGTATCTGGTGTATATTTGGGGGTGTATCTGGTGTATATTTGGGGGTATATCTGGTGTATATTTGGGGGTATATCTGGTGTATATTTGGGGGTATATCTGGTGTATATTTGGGGTTATATCTGGTGTATATTTGGGGGTATATCTGGTGTATATTTGGGGGTATATCTGGTGTATATTTGGGGGTGTATCTGGTGTATATTTGGGGGTATATCTGGTGTATATTTGGGGGTATATCTGGTGTATATTTGGGGGTATATCTGGTGTATATTTGGGGGTATATCTGGTGTATATTTGGGGGTATATCTGGTGTATATTTGGGGGTATATCTGGTGTATATTTGGGGGTATATCTGGTGTATATTTGGGGGTGTATCTGGTGTATATTTGGGGGTATATCTGGTGTATATTTGGGGGTATATCTGGTGTATATTTGGGGGTATATCTGGTGTATATTTGGGGGTGTATCTGGTGTATATTTGGGGGTATATCTGGTGTATATTTGGGGGTATATCTGGTGTATATTTGGGGGTATATCTGGTGTATATTTGGGGGTGTATCTGGTGTATATTTGGGGGTATATCTGATGTATATTTGGGGGTGTATCTGGTGTATATTTGGGGGTATATCTGGTGTATATTTGGGGGTATATCTGGTGTATATTTGGGGTTATCTGGTGTATATTTGGGGGTATATCTGGTGTATATTTGGCGGTGTATCTGGTGTATATTTGGGGGTATATCTGGTGTATCTTTGGGGGTATATCTGGTGTATATTTGGGGGTATATCTGGTGTATATTTGGGGGTATATCTGGTGTATATTTGGGGGGGTGTCTGGTGTATATTTGGGGGTGTATCTTGTGTATATTTGGGGGTGTATCTGGTGTATATTTGGGGGTGTATCTGGTGTATATTTGGGGGTGTATCTGGTGTATATTTGGGGGTATACCTGGTGTATATCTGGTGTATATTTGGGGGGTATCTGGTGTATATTTGGGGGTATATCTGGTGTATATTTGGGGGTATATCTGGAGTATATTTGGGGGTGTATCTGGTGTATATTTGGGGGTGTATCTGGTGTATATTTGGGGGTATATCTGGTGTATATTTGGGGGTATATCTGGTGTATATTTGGGGGTATATCTGGTGTATATTTGGGGGTGTATCTGGTGTATATTTGGGGGTGTATCTGTGTATATTTGGGGGTGTATCTGGTGTATATTTGGGGGTATATCTGGTGTATATTTGGGGGTATATCTGGTGTATATTTGGGGGTATATCTGGTGTATATTTGGGGGTATATCTGGAGTATATTTGGGGGTGTATCTGGTGTATATTTGGGGGTATATCTGGTGTATATTTGGGGGTATATCTGGTGTATATTTGGGGGTGTATCTGGTGTATATTTGGGGGTGTATCTGGTGTATATTTGGGGGTGTATCTGGTGTATATTTGGGGGTGTATCTGGTGTATATTTGGTGGTGTATCTGGTGTATATTTGGGGGTGTATCTGGTGTATATTTGGGGTGTATCTGGTGTATATTTGGGGGTGTATCTGGTGTATATTTGGGGGTGTATCTGGTGTATATTTGGGGGTGTATCTGGTGTATATTTGGGGGTGTATCTGGTGTATATTTGGGGGTGTATCTGGTGTATATTTGGGGGTGTATCTGGTGTATATTTGGGGGTGTATCTGGTGTATATTTGGGGGTATATCTGGTGTATATTTGGGGGTGTATCTGGTGTATATTTGGGGGTATATCTGGTGTATATTTGAGGGTATATCTGGTGTATATTTGGGGGTGTATCTGGTGTATATTTGGGGGTGTGCCTGGTGTATATTTGGGGGTATATCTGGTGTATATTTGGGGGTATATCTGGTGTATATTTGGGGGTGTATCTGGTGTATATTTGGGGGTATCTGGTGTATATTTGGGGGTGTATCTGGTGTATATTTGGGGGTATATCTGGTGTATATTTGGGGGTGTATCTGGTGTATATTTGGGGGTGTATCTGGTGTATATTTGGGGGTGTATCTGGTGTATATTTGGGGGTGTATCTGGTGTATATTTGGGGGTATACCTGGTGTATATCTGGTGTATATTTGGGGGTATATCTGGTGTATATTTGGGGGGTATATCAGGTGTATATTTGGGGGTATATCTGGTGTATATTTGGGGGTATATCTGGTGTATATTTGGGGGTGCATCTGGTGTATATTTGGGGGTATCTGGTGTATATTTGGGGGTGTATCTGGTGTAAATTTGGGGGTGTATCTGCTGTATATTTGGGGGTGTATCTGGTGTATATTTGGGGGTGTATCTGGTGTATATTTGGGGGTGTATCTGGTGTATATTTGGGGGTATATCTGATGTATATTTGGGGGTATATCTGGTGTATATTTGGGGGTATATCTGGTGTATATTTGGGGGTGTATCTGGTGTATATTTGGGGCTGTATCTGGTGTATATTTGGGGGTGTATCTGGTGTATATTTGGGGGTATATCTGGTGTATATTTGGGGGTATCTGGTGTATATTTGGGGGTATATCTGGTGTATATTTGGGGGTGTACCTGGTGTATATTTGGGGTTGTATCTGGTGTATATTTGGGGGTGTATCTGGTGTATATTTGGGGGTGTATCTGGTGTATATTTGGGGGTATATCTGGTGTATATTTGGGGGTATATCTGATGTATATTTGGGGGTATATCTGATGTATATTTGGGGGTATATCTGGTGTATATTTGGGGGTATATCTGGTGTATATTTGGGGGTATATCTGGTGTATATTTGGGGGTATATCTGGTGTATATTTGGGGGTATATCCGGTGTATATTTGGGGGTGTATCTGGTGTATATTTGGGGGTATCTGGTGTATATTTGGGGGTGTATCTGGTGTATATTTGGGGGTGTATATTTGGGGGTGTATCTGGTGTATATTTGGGGGTGTACCTGGTGTATATTTGGGGGTATATCTGGTGTATATTTGGGGGGTATCTGGTGTATATTTGGGGGTATATCTGGTGTATATTTGGGGGTATATCTGGAGTATATTTGGGGGTGTATCTGGTGTATATTTGGGGGTGTATCTGGTGTATATTTGGGGGTGTATCTGGTGTATATTTGGGGGTATATCTGGTGTATATTTGGGGGTATATCTGGTGTATATTTGGGGGTATATCTGGTGTATATTTGGGGGTATATCTGGTGTATATTTGGGGGTATATCTGGTGTATATTTGGGGGTGTATCTGTGTATATTTGGGGGTGTATCTGGTGTATATTTGGGGGTATATCTGGTGTATATTTGGGGGTATATCTGGTGTATATTTGGGGGTATATCTGGTGTATATTTGGGGGTATATCTGGAGTATATTTGGGGGTGTATCTGGTGTATATTTGGGGGACTATATTTGGGGGTGTATCTGGTGTATATTTGGGGGTGTACCTGGTGTATATTTGGGGGTATACCTGGTGTATATTTGGGGGGTATCTGGTGTATATTTCGGGGGTATCTGGTGTATATTTGGGGGTATATCTGGAGTATATTTGGGGGTATATCTGGTGTATATTTGGGGGTGTATCTGGTGTATATTTGGGGTTATATCTGGTGTATATTTGGGGGTATATCTGGTGTATATTTGGGGGTATATCTGGTGTATATTTGGGGGTGTATCTGGTGTATATTTGGGGGTATATCTGGTGTATATTTGGGGGTATATCTGGTGTATATTTGGGGGTATATCTGGTGTATATTTGGGGGTATATCTGGTGTATATTTGGGGGTATATCTGGTGTATATTTGGGGGTATATCTGGTGTATATTTGGGGGTATATCTGGTGTATATTTGGGGGTGTATCTGGTGTATATTTGGGGGATATCTGGTGTATATTTGGGGGTATATCTGGTGTATATTTGGGGGTATATCTGGTGTATATTTGGGGGTGTATCTGGTGTATATTTGGGGGTATATCTGGTGTATATTTGGGGGTATATCTGGTGTATATTTGGGGGTATATCTGGTGTATATTTGGGGGTGTATCTGGTGTATATTTGGGGGTATATCTGATGTATATTTGGGGGTGTATCTGGTGTATATTTGGGGGTATATCTGGTGTATATTTGGGGGTATATCTGGTGTATATTTGGGGTTATCTGGTGTATATTTGGGGGTATATCTGGTGTATATTTGGCGGTGTATCTGGTGTATATTTGGGGGTATATCTGGTGTATCTTTGGGGGTATATCTGGTGTATATTTGGGGGTATATCTGGTGTATATTTGGGGGTATATCTGGTGTATATTTGGGGGTGTGTCTGGTGTATATTTGGGGGTATATCTGATGTATATTTGGGGGTGTATCTGGTGTATATTTGGGGGTATATCTGGTGTATATTTGGGGGTATATCTGGTGTATATTTGGGGGTATATCTGGTGTATATTTGGGGGTATCTGGTGTATATTTGGGGGTGTATCTGGTGTATATTTGGGGGTGTATCTGGTGTATATTTGGGGGTATATCTGGTGTATATTTGGGGGTGTATCTGGTGTATATTTGGGGGTATATCTGGTGAATATTTGGGGTATATCTGGTGTATATTTGGGGGTATATCTGGTGTATATTTGGGGGTGTATCTGGTGTATATTTGGGGGTATATCTGGTGTATATTTGGGGGTATATCTGGTGTATATTTGGGGGTATATCTGGTGTATATTTGGGGGTGTATCTGGTGTATATTTGGGGGTATATCTGATGTATATTTGGGGGTGTATCTGGTGTATATTTGGGGGTATATCTGGTGTATATTTGGGGGTATATCTGGTGTATATTTGGGGGTGTATCTGGTGTATATTTGGGGGTGTATCTGGTGTATATTTGGGGGTGTATCTGGTGTATATTTGGGGGTGTATCTGGTGTATATTTGGGGGTGTATCTGGTGTATATTTGGGGGTGTATCTGGTGTATATTTGGGGGTATATCTGGTGTATATTTGGGGGTGTATCTGGTGTATATTTGGGGGTGTATCTGGTGTATATTTGGGGGTATATCTGGTGTATATTTGGGGGTATATCTGATGTATATTTGGGGGTGTATCTGGTGTATATTTGGGGGTATATCTGGTGTATATTTGGGGGTATATCTGGTGTATATTTGGGGGTGTATCTGGTGTATATTTGGGGGTGCATCTGGTGTATATTTGGGGGTGTATCTGGTGTATATTTGGGGGTGTATCTGGTGTATAGTTGGGTGTATCTGGTGTATATTTGGGGGTATATCTGGTGTATATTTGGGGGTGTATCTGGTGTATATTTGGGGGTGTATCTGGTGTATATTTGGGGGTGTATCTGGAGTATATTTGGGGGTGTATCTGGTGTATATTTGGGGGTATATCTGATGTATATTTGGGGGTATATCTGGTGTATATTTGGGTGTATCTGGTGTATATTTGGGGGTATATCTGGTGTATATTTGGGGGTGTATCTGGTGTATATTTGGGGGTGTATCTGGTGTATATTTGGGGGGTATATCTGGTGTATATTTGGGGGGTATCTGGTGTATATTTGGGGGTGTATCTGGTGTATATTTGGGTGTATCTGGTGTATATTTGGGGGTATATCTGGTGTATATTTGGGGGTGTATCTGGTGTATATTTGGTGGTGTATCTGGTGTATATTTGGGGGTGTATCTGGTGTATATTTGTGGGTGTATCTGGTGTATATTTGGGGGTGTATCTGGTGTATATTTGGGGGTGTATCTGGTGTATATTTGGGGGTATATCTGGTGTATATTTGGGGGTATATCTGGTGTATATTTGGGGGTGTATCTGGTGTATATTTGGGGGTGTATCTGGTGTATATTTGGGGGTATATCTGGTGTATATTTGGGGGTGTATCTGGTGTATATTTGGGGGTATATCTGGTGTATATTTGAGGGTATATCTGGTGTATATTTGGGGGTGTATCTGGTGTATATTTGGGGGTATACCTGGTGTATATTTGGGGGTATACCTGGTGTATATTTGGGGGTATACCTGGTGTATATTTGGGGGTGTATCTGGTGTATATTTGGGGGTGTATCTGGTGTATATTTGGGGGTGTATCTGGTGTATATTTGGGGGTGTATCTGGTGTATATTTGGGGGTATATCTGGTGTATATTTGGGGGTGTATCTGGTGTATATTTGGGGGTGTATCTGGTGTATATTTGGGGGTGTATCTGGTGTATATTTGGGGGTGTATCTGGTGTATATTTGGGGGTATACCTGGTGTATATCTGGTGTATATTTGGGGGTATATCTGGTGTATATTTGGGGGGTATATCAGGTGTATATTTGGGGGTATATCTGGTGTATATTTGGGGGTATATCTGGTGTATATTTGGGGGTGCATCTGGTGTATATTTGGGGGTATCTGGTGTATATTTGGGGGTGTATCTGGTGTATATTTGGGGGTGTATCTGGTGTATATTTGGGGGTGTATCTGGTGTATATTTGGGGGTGTATCTGGTGTATATTTGGGGGTGTATCTGGTGTATATTTGGGGGTGTATCTGGTGTATATTTGGGGGTGTATCTGGTGTATATTTGGGGGTATATCTGATGTATATTTGGGGGTATATCTGGTGTATATTTGGGGGTATATCTGGTGTATATTTGGGGGTGTATCTGGTGTATATTTGGGGGTGTATCTGGTGTATATTTGGGGGTGTATCTGGTGTATATTTGGGGGTATCTTGTGTATATTTGGGGGTGTATCTGGTGTATATTTGGGGGTGTATCTGGTGTATATTTGGGTGTATCTGGTGTATATTTGGGGGTATATCTGGTGTATATTTGGGGGTGTATCTGGTGTATATTTGGGGGTATCTTGTGTATATTTGGGGGTGTATCTGGTGTATATTTGGGGGTGTATCTGGTGTATATTTGGGTGTATCTGGTGTATATTTGGGGGTATCTGGTGTATATTTGGGGGTGTATCTGGTGTAAATTTGGGGGTGTATCTGCTGTATATTTGGGGGTGTATCTGGTGTATATTTGGGGGTGTATCTGGTGTATATTTGGGGGTGTATCTGGTGTATATTTGGGGGTATATCTGATGTATATTTGGGGGTATATCTGGTGTATATTTGGGGGTATATCTGGTGTATATTTGGGGGTGTATCTGGTGTATATTTGGGGCTGTATCTGGTGTATATTTGGGGGTGTATCTGGTGTATATTTGGGGGTATATCTGGTGTATATTTGGGGGTATCTGGTGTATATTTGGGGGTATATCTGGTGTATATTTGGGGGTGTACCTGGTGTATATTTGGGGTTGTATCTGGTGTATATTTGGGGGTGTATCTGGTGTATATTTGGGGGTGTATCTGGTGTATATTTGGGGGTATATCTGGTGTATATTTGGGGGTATATCTGATGTATATTTGGGGGTATATCTGATGTATATTTGGGGGTATATCTGGTGTATATTTGGGGGTATATCTGGTGTATATTTGGGGGTATATCTGGTGTATATTTGGGGGTATATCTGGTGTATATTTGGGGGTATATCCGGTGTATATTTGGGGGTGTATCTGGTGTATATTTGGGGGTATCTGGTGTATATTTGGGGGTGTATCTGGTGTATATTTGGGGGTGTATATTTGGGGGTGTATCTGGTGTATATTTGGGGGTGTACCTGGTGTATATTTGGGGGTATATCTGGTGTATATTTGGGGGGTATCTGGTGTATATTTGGGGGTATATCTGGTGTATATTTGGGGGTATATCTGGAGTATATTTGGGGGTGTATCTGGTGTATATTTGGGGGTGTATCTGGTGTATATTTGGGGGTGTATCTGGTGTATATTTGGGGGTATATCTGGTGTATATTTGGGGGTATATCTGGTGTATATTTGGGGGTATATCTGGTGTATATTTGGGGGTATATCTGGTGTATATTTGGGGGTATATCTGGTGTATATTTGGGGGTGTATCTGTGTATATTTGGGGTGTATCTGGTGTATATTTGGGGGTATATCTGGTGTATATTTGGGGGTATATCTGGTGTATATTTGGGGGTATATCTGGTGTATATTTGGGGGTATATCTGGAGTATATTTGGGGGTGTATCTGGTGTATATTTGGGGGACTATATTTGGGGGTGTATCTGGTGTATATTTGGGGGTGTACCTGGTGTATATTTGGGGGTATACCTGGTGTATATTTGGGGGGTATCTGGTGTATATTTCGGGGGTATCTGGTGTATATTTGGGGGTATATCTGGAGTATATTTGGGGGTATATCTGGTGTATATTTGGGGGTGTATCTGGTGTATATTTGGGGTTATATCTGGTGTATATTTGGGGGTATATCTGGTGTATATTTGGGGGTATATCTGGTGTATATTTGGGGGTGTATCTGGTGTATATTTGGGGGTATATCTGGTGTATATTTGGGGGTATATCTGGTGTATATTTGGGGGTATATCTGGTGTATATTTGGGGGTATATCTGGTGTATATTTGGGGGTATATCTGGTGTATATTTGGGGGTATATCTGGTGTATATTTGGGGGTATATCTGGTGTATATTTGGGGGTATATCTGGTGTATATTTGGGGGTGTATCTGGTGTATATTTGGGGGATATCTGGTGTATATTTGGGGGTATATCTGGTGTATATTTGGGGGTATATCTGGTGTATATTTGGGGGTGTATCTGGTGTATATTTGGGGGTATATCTGGTGTATATTTGGGGGTATATCTGGTGTATATTTGGGGGTATATCTGGTGTATATTTGGGGGTGTATCTGGTGTATATTTGGGGGTATATCTGATGTATATTTGGGGGTGTATCTGGTGTATATTTGGGGGTATATCTGGTGTATATTTGGGGGTATATCTGGTGTATATTTGGGGTTATCTGGTGTATATTTGGGGGTATATCTGGTGTATATTTGGCGGTGTATCTGGTGTATATTTGGGGGTATATCTGGTGTATCTTTGGGGGTATATCTGGTGTATATTTGGGGGTATATCTGGTGTATATTTGGGGGTATATCTGGTGTATATTTGGGGGTGTGTCTGGTGTATATTTGGGGGTATATCTGATGTATATTTGGGGGTGTATCTGGTGTATATTTGGGGGTATATCTGGTGTATATTTGGGGGTATATCTGGTGTATATTTGGGGGTATATCTGGTGTATATTTGGGGGTATCTGGTGTATATTTGGGGGTGTATCTGGTGTATATTTGGGGGTGTATCTGGTGTATATTTGGGGGTATATCTGGTGTATATTTGGGGGTGTATCTGGTGTATATTTGGGGGTATATCTGGTGAATATTTGGGGGTATATCTGGTGTATATTTGGGGGTATATCTGGTGTATATTTGGGGGTGTATCTGGTGTATATTTGGGGGTGTATCTGGTGTATATTTGGGGGTGTATCTGGTGTATATTTGGGGGTGTATCTGGTGTATATTTGGGGGTGTATCTGGTGTATATTTGGGGGTGTATCTGGTGTATATTTGGGGGTATATCTGGTGTATATTTGGGGGTGTATCTGGTGTATATTTGGGGGTGTATCTGGTGTATATTTGGGGGTATATCTGGTGTATATTTGGGGGTATATCTGATGTATATTTGGGGGTGTATCTGGTGTATATTTGGGGGTATATCTGGTGTATATTTGGGGGTATATCTGGTGTATATTTGGGGGTGTATCTGGTGTATATTTGGGGGTGCATCTGGTGTATATTTGGGGGTGTATCTGGTGTATATTTGGGGGTGTATCTGGTGTATAGTTGGGTGTATCTGGTGTATATTTGGGGGTATATCTGGTGTATATTTGGGGGTGTATCTGGTGTATATTTGGGGGTGTATCTGGTGTATATTTGGGGGTGTATCTGGAGTATATTTGGGGGTGTATCTGGTGTATATTTGGGGGTATATCTGATGTATATTTGGGGGTATATCTGGTGTATATTTGGGTGTATCTGGTGTATATTTGGGGGTATATCTGGTGTATATTTGGGGGTGTATCTGGTGTATATTTGGGGGTGTATCTGGTGTATATTTGGGGGGTATATCTGGTGTATATTTGGGGGGTATCTGGTGTATATTTGGGGGTGTATCTGGTGTATATTTGGGTGTATCTGGTGTATATTTGGGGGTATATCTGGTGTATATTTGGGGGTGTATCTGGTGTATATTTGGTGGTGTATCTGGTGTATATTTGGGGGTGTATCTGGTGTATATTTGTGGGTGTATCTGGTGTATATTTGGGGGTGTATCTGGTGTATATTTGGGGGTGTATCTGGTGTATATTTGGGGGTATATCTGGTGTATATTTGGGGGTGTATCTGGTGTATATTTGGGGGTGTATCTGGTGTATATTTGGGGGTATATCTGGTGTATATTTGGGGGTGTATCTGGTGTATATTTGGGGGTATATCTGGTGTATATTTGAGGGTATATCTGGTGTATATTTGGGGGTGTATCTGGTGTATATTTGGGGGTATACCTGGTGTATATTTGGGGGTATACCTGGTGTATATTTGGGGGTATACCTGGTGTATATTTGGGGGTGTATCTGGTGTATATTTGGGGGTGTATCTGGTGTATATTTGGGGGTGTATCTGGTGTATATTTGGGGGTGTATCTGGTGTATATTTGGGGGTATATCTGGTGTATATTTGGGGGTGTATCTGGTGTATATTTGGGGGTGTATCTGGTGTATATTTGGGGGTGTATCTGGTGTATATTTGGGGGTGTATCTGGTGTATATTTGGGGGTATACCTGGTGTATATCTAGTGTATATTTGGGGGTATATCTGGTGTATATTTGGGGGGTATATCAGGTGTATATTTGGGGGTATATCTGGTGTATATTTGGGGGTATATCTGGTGTATATTTGGGGGTGCATCTGGTGTATATTTGGGGGTATCTGGTGTATATTTGGGGGTGTATCTGGTGTATATTTGGGGGTGTATCTGGTGTATATTTGGGGGTGTATCTGGTGTATATTTGGGGGTGTATCTGGTGTATATTTGGGGGTGTATCTGGTGTATATTTGGGGGTGTATCTGGTGTATATTTGGGGGTATATCTGATGTATATTTGGGGGTATATCTGGTGTATATTTGGGGGTATATCTGGTGTATATTTGGGGGTGTATCTGGTGTATATTTGGGGGTGTATCTGGTGTATATTTGGGGGTGTATCTGGTGTATATTTGGGGGTATCTTGTGTATATTTGGGGGTGTATCTGGTGTATATTTGGGGGTGTATCTGGTGTATATTTGGGTGTATCTGGTGTATATTTGGGGGTATATCTGGTGTATATTTGGGGGTGTATCTGGTGTATATTTGGGGGTGTATCTGGTGTATATTTGGGGGTGTATCTGGAGTATATTTGGGGGGTGTATCTGGTGTATATTTGGGGGTATATCTGATGTATATCTGGTGTATATTTGGTTGTATCTGGGTGTATATTTGGGGGTATATCTGGTGTATATTTTGGGGGTGTATCTGGTGTATATTTGGGGGTGTATCTGGTGTATATTTGGGGGTATATCTGGTGTATATTTGGGGGGTATCTGGTGTATATTTGGGGGTGTATCTGGTGTATATTTGGGTGTATCTGGTGTATATTTGGGGGTATATCTGGTGTATATTTGGGGGTGTATCTGGTGTATATTTGGTGGTGTATCTGGTGTATATTTGGGGGTGTATCTGGTGTATATTTGGGGGTGTATCTGGTGTATATTTGGGGGTGTATCTGGTGTATATTTGGGGGTATATCTGATGTATATTTGGGGGTATATCAGGTGTATATTTGGGGGTTTATCTGGTGTATATTTGGGGGTGTATCTGGTGTATATTTGGGGGTGTATCTGGTGTATATTTGGGGGTGTATCTGGTGTATATTTGGGGGTGTATCTGGTGTATATTTGGGGGTGTATCTGGTGTATATTTGGGGGTGTATCTGGTGTATATTTGGGGGTGTATCTGGTGTATATTTGGGGGGTATATCTGGTGTATATTTGGGGGTGTATCTGGTGTATATTTGGGGGTATATCTGGTGTATATTTGGGGGTGTATCTGGTGTATATTTGGGGGTATATCTGGTGTATATTTGGGGGTATATCTGGTGTATATTTGGGGGTATATCTGGTGTATATTTGGGGGTATATCTGGTGTATATTTGGGGGTGTATCTGGTGTATATTTGGGGGTATATCTGGTGTATATTTGGGGGTATATCTGGTGTATATTTGGGGGTATATCTGGTGTATATTTGGGGGTGTATCTATTGTGTATATTAGGGGGTATATCTGGTGTATATTTGGGGGTATATCTGGTGTATATTTGGGGGTATATCTGGTGTATATTTGGGGGTGTATCTGGTGTATATTTGGGGGTATATCTGATGTATATTTGGGGGTGTATCTGGTGTATATTTGGGGGTATATCTGGTGTATAATTTGGGGGTATATCTGGTGTATATTTGGGGGTATCTGGTGTATATTTGGGGGTATATCTGGTGTATATTTGGCGGTGTATCTGGTGTATATTTGGGTCTGGTGTATCTTTGGGGGTATATCTGGTGTATATTTGGGGGTATATCTGGTGTATATTTGGGGGTATATCTGGTGTATATTTGGGGGTGTATCTGGTGTATATTTGGGGGTATATCTGATGTATATTTGGGGGTGTATCTGGTGTATATTTGGGGGTATATCTGGTGTATATTTGGGGGTATATCTGGTGTATATTTGGGGGTGTATCTGGTGTATACTTGGGGGTATCTGGTGTATATTTGGGGGTGTATCTGGTGTATATTTGGGGGTGTATCTGGTGTATATTTGGGGGTGTATCTGGTGTATATTTGGGGGTGTATCTGGTGTATATTTGGGGGTATATCTGGTGTATATTTGGGGGTGTATCTGGTGTATATTTGGGGGTATATCTGGTGAATATTTGGGGGTATATCTGGTGTATATTTGGGGGTATATCTGGTGTATATTTGGGGGTGTATCTGGTGTATATTTGGGGGTATATCTGGTGTATATTTGGGGGTATATCTGGTGTATATTTGGGGGTGTATCTGGTGTATATTTGGGGGTATATCTGATGTATATTTGGGGGTGTATCTGGTGTATATTTGGGGGTATATCTGGTGTATATTTGGGGGTATATCTGGTGTATATTTGGGGGTGTATCTGGTGTATATTTGGGGGTGTATCTGGTGTATATTTGGGGGTGTATCTGGTGTATATTTGGGGGTATATCTGGTGTATATTTGGGGGTGTATCTGGTGTATATTTGGGGGTGTATCTGGTGTATATTTGGGGGTATATCTGATGTATATTTGGGGGTGTATCTGGTGTATATTTGGGGGTATATCTGGAGTATATTTGGGGGTGTATCTGGTGTATATTTGGGGGTGTATCTGGTGTATATTTGGGGGTATCTGGTGTATATTTGGGGGTATATCTGGTGTATATTTGGGGGTGTATCTGGTGTATATTTGGGGGTGTATCTGGTGTATATTTGGGGGTGTATCTGGTGTATATTTGGGGGCGTATCTGGTGTATATTTGGGGGTATATCTGGTGTATATTTGGGCGCGTATCTGGTGTATATTTGGGGGTGTATCTGGTGTATATTTGGGGGTATATCTGGTGTATATTTGGGGGTGTATCTGGTGTATATTTGGGGGTATATCTGGTGTATATTTGGGGGTATATCTGGTGTATATTTGGAATTGTATCTGGTGTATATTTGGGGGTATATCTGGTGTATATTCGGGGGTGTATATTTGGAATTGTATCTGGTGTATATTTGGGGTTATATCTGGTGTATATTTGGGGTTATATCTGGTGTATATTTGGGGGTATATCTGGTGTATATTTGGGGGTATATCTGGTGTATATTTGGGGGTATATCTGGTGTATATTTGGGGGTGTATCTGGTGTATATTTGGGGGTGTATCTGGTGTATATTTGGGGGTATATCTGGTGTATATTTGGGGGTATATCTGGTGTATATTTGGGGGTATATCTGGTGTATATTTGGGGGTATATCTGGTGTATATTTGGGGGTATATCTGGTGTATATTTGGGGGTATATCTGGTGTATATTTGGGGGGTATATCTGGTGTATATTTGGGGGTGTATCTGGTGTATATTTGGGGGTGTATCTGGTGTATATTTGGGGGTGTATCTGGTGTATATTTGGGGGTATATCTGGTGTATATTTGGGGGTATATCTGGTGTATATTTGGGGGTATATCTGGTGTATATTTGGGGGTGTATCTGGTGTATATCTGGTGTATATTTGGGGGTATATCTGGTGTATATTTGGGGGTATATCTGGTGTATATTTGGGGGTGTATCTGGTGTATATTTGGGGGTATATCTGGTGTATATTTGGGGGTGTATCTGGTGTATATTTGGGGGTATATCTGGTGTATATTTGGGGGTATATCTGGTGTATATTCGGGAGTGTATATTTGGAATTGTATCTGGTGTATATTTGGGGTTATATCTGGTGTATATTTGGGGTTATATCTGGTGTATATTTGGGGGTATATCTGGTGTATATTTGGGGGTATATCTGGTGTATATTTGGGGGTGTATCTGGTGTATATTTGGGGGTATATCTGGTGTATATTTGGGGGTATATCTGGTGTATATTTGGGAGTATATCTGGTGTATATTTGGGGGTATATCTGGTGTATATTTGGGGGTATATCTGGTGTATATTTGGGGGTATATCTGGTGTATATTTGGGGGTGTATCTGGTGTATATTTGGGGGTGTTTCTGGTGTATATTTGGGGGTGTATCTGGTGTATATTTGGGGGTATATCTGGTGTATATTTGGGGGTATATCTGGTGTATATTTGGGGGTATATCTGGTGTATATTTGGGGGTGTATCTGGTGTATATTTGGGGGTATATCTGGTGTATATTTGGGGGTATATCTGGTGTATATTTGGGGGTATATCTGGTGTATATTTGGGGGTGTATCTGGTGTATATTTGGGGGTATATCTGGTGTATATTTGGGGGTGTATCTGGTGTATATCTGGTGTATATTTGGGGGTATATCTGGTGTATATTTGGGGGTATATCTGGTGTATATTTGGGGGTGTATCTGGTGTATATTTGGGGGTGTATCTGGTGTATATTTGGGGGTACACCTGGTGTATATCTGGTGTATATTTGGGGGTGTATCTGGTGTATATTTGGGGGTGTACCTGGTGTATATTTGGGTGTATCTGGTGTATATTTGGGGGTATATCTGGTGTATATTTGGGGGTGTATCTGGTGTATATTTGGGGGTGTATCTGGTGTATATTTGGGGGTGTATCTGGAGTATATTTGGGGGTGTATCTGGTGTATATTTGGGGGTATATCTGATGTATATTTGGGGGTATATCTGGTGTATATTTGGGTGTATCTGGTGTATATTTGGGGGTATATCTGGTGTATATTTGGGGGTGTATCTGGTGTATATTTGGGGGTGTATCTGGTGTATATTTGGGGGGTATATCTGGTGTATATTTGGGGGGTATCTGGTGTATATTTGGGGGTGTATCTGGTGTATATTTGGGTGTATCTGGTGTATATTTGGGGGTATATCTGGTGTATATTTGGGGGTGTATCTGGTGTATATTTGGGGGTGTATCTGGTGTATATTTGGTGGTGTATCTGGTGTATATTTGGGGGTGTATCTGGTGTATATTTGGGGGTGTATCTGGTGTATATTTGGGGGTGTATCTGGTGTATATTTGGGGGTGTATCTGGTGTATATTTGGGGGGTATATCTGGTGTATATTTGGGGGTGTATCTGGTGTATATTTGGGGGTATATCTGGTGTATATTTGGGGGTGTATCTGGTGTATATTTGGGGGTATATCTGGTGTATATTTGGGGGTATATCTGGTGTATATTTGGGGGTATATCTGGTGTATATTTGGGGGTATATCTGGTGTATATTTGGGGGTGTATCTGGTGTATATTTGGGGGTATATCTGGTGTATATTTGGGGGTATATCTGGTGTATATTTGGGGGTATATCTGGTGTATATTTGGGGGTGTATCTGGTGTATATTTGGGGGTGTATCTGGTGTATATTTGGGGGTGTATCTGGTGTATATTTGGGGGGTATATCTGGTGTATATTTGGGGGTGTATCTGGTGTATATTTGGGGGTATATCTGGTGTATATTTGGGGTGTATCTGGTGTATATTTGGGGGTATATCTGGTGTATATTTGGGGGTGTATCTGGTGTATATTTGGGGGTGTATCTGGTGTATATTTGGGGGTATATCTGGTGTATATTTGGGGGTATATCTGGTGTATATTTGGGGGTATATCTGGTGTATATTTGGGGGTGTATCTGGTGTATATTTGGGGGTATATCTGGTGTATATTTGGGGGTATATCTGGTGTATATTTGGGGGTATATCTGGTGTATATTTGGGGGTGTATCTGGTGTATATTTGGGGGTATATCTGATGTATATTTGGGGGTGTATCTGGTGTATATTTGGGGGTATATCTGGTGTATATTTGGGGGTATATCTGGTGTATATTTGGGGGTATCTGGTGTATATTTGGGGGTATATCTGGTGTATATTTGGCGGTGTATCTGGTGTATATTTGGGGGTATATCTGGTGTATCTTTGGGGGTATATCTGGTGTATATTTGGGGGTATATCTGGTGTATATTTGGGGGTATATCTGGTGTATATTTGGGGGTATATCTGGTGTATATTTGGGGGTGTATCTGGTGTATATTTGGGGGTGTATCTGATGTATATTTGGGGGTGTATCTGGTGTATATTTGGGGGTATATCTGGTGTATATTTGGGGGTATATCTGGTGTATATTTGGGGGTATATCTGGTGTATATTTGGGGGTGTATCTGGTGTATACTTGGGGGTGTATCTGGTGTATATTTGGGGGTGTATCTGGTGTATATTTGGGGGTGTATCTGGTGTATATTTGGGGGTATATCTGGTGTATATTTGGGGGTATATCTGGTGTATATTTGGGGGTATATCTGGTGTATATTTGGGGGTATATCTGGTGTATATTTGGGGGTGTATCTGGTGTATATTTGGGGGTATATCTGGTGTATATTCGGGGGTGTATATTTGGAATTGTATCTGGTGTATATTTGGGGTTATATCTGGTGTATATTTGGGGTTATATCTGGTGTATATTTGGGGTTATATCTGGTGTATATTTGGGGTTATATCTGGTGTATATTTGGGGGTATATCTGGTGTATATTTGGGGGTATATCTGGTGTATATTTGGGGGTATATCTGGTGTATATTTGGGGGTATATCTGGTGTATATTTGGGGGTATATCTGGTGTATATTTGGGGGTGTATCTGGTGTATATTTGGGGGTGTTTCTGGTGTATATTTGGGGGTGTATCTGGTGTATATTTGGGGGTGTATCTGGTGTATATTTGGGGGTATATCTGGTGTATATTTGGGGGTATATCTGGTGTATATTTGGGGGTGTATCTGGTGTATATTTGGGGGTATATCTGGTGTATATTTGGGGGTATATCTGGTGTATATTTGGGGGTATATCTGGTGTATATTTGGGGGTGTATCTGGTGTATATTTGGGGGTGTATCTGGTGTATATTTGGGGGTATATCTGGTGTATATTTGGGGGTATATCTGGTGTATATTTGGGGGTGTATCTGGTGTATATTTGGGGGTATATCTGGTGTATATTTGGGGGTATATCTGGTGTATATTTGGGGGTGTATCTGGTGTATATTTGGGGGTATATCTGGTGTATATTTGGGGGTGTATCTGGTGTATATTTGGGGGTATATCTGGTGTATATTTGGGGTTATATCTGGTGTATATTTGGGGGTATATCTGGTGTATATTTGGGGGTATATCTGGTGTATATTTGGGGGTGTATCTGGTGTATATTTGGGGGTATATCTGGTGTATATTTGGGGTTATATCTGGTGTATATTTGGGGTTATATCTGGTGTATATTTGGGGGTATATCTGGTGTATATTTGGGGGTATATCTGGTGTATATTTGGGGGTGTATCTGGTGTATATTTGGGGGTGTATCTGGTGTATATTTGGGGGTATATCTGGTGTATATTTGGGGGTATATCTGGTGTATATTTGGGGGTATATCTGGTGTATATTTGGGGGTATATCTGGTGTATATTTGGGGGTATATCTGGTGTATATTTGGGGGTATATCTGGTGTATATTTGGGGGTATATCTGGTGTATATTTGGGGGTATATCTGGTGTATATTTGGGGGTATATCTGGTGTATATTTGGGGGTGTATCTGGTGTATATTTGGGGGTGTATCTGGTGTATATTTGGGGGTGTATCTGGTGTATATTTGGGGGTGTATCTGATGTATATTTGGGGGTGTATCTGGTGTATATTTGGGGGTATATCTGGTGTATATTTGGGGGTATCTGGTGTATATTTGGGGGTATATCTGGTGTATATTTGGGGGTGCATCTGATGTATATTTGGGGGTGTATCTGGTGTATATTTGGGGGTATATCTGGTGTATATTTGGGGGTGTATCTGGTGTATATTTGGGGGTGTATCTGGTGTATATTTGGGGGTGTATCTGGTGTATATTTGGGTGTATCTGGTGTATATTTGGGTGTATCTGGTGTATATTTGGGTGTATCTGGTGTATATTTGGGGGTATATCTGATGTATATTTGGGGGTATATCTGGTGTATATTTGGGTGTATCTGGTGTATATTTGGGGGTATATCTGGTGTATATTTGGGGGTGTATCTGGTGTATATTTGGGGGTGTATCTGGTGTATATTTGGGGGGTATATCTGGTGTATATTTGGGGGGTATCTGGTGTATATTTGGGGGTGTATCTGGTGTATATTTGGGTGTATCTGGTGTATATTTGGGTGTATCTGGTGTATATTTGGGGGTATATCTGGTGTATATTTGGGGGTATATCTGGTGTATATTTGGTGGTGTATCTGGTGTATATTTGGGGGTGTATCTGGTGTATATTTGGGGGTGTATCTGGTGTATATTTGGGGGTATATCTGGTGTATATTTGGGGGTGTATCTGGTGTATATTTGGGGGTGTATCTGGTGTATATCTGGTGTATATTTGGGGGTATATCTGGTGTATATTTGGGGGTATATCTGGTGTATATTCGGGGGTGTATATTTGGAATTGTATCTGGTGTATATTTGGGGTTATATCTGGTGTATATTTGGGGGTATATCTGGTGTATATTTGGGGGTGTATCTGGTGTATATTTGGGGGTATATCTGGTGTATATTTGGGGGTGTATCTGGTGTATATCTGGTGTATATTTGGGGGTATATCTGGTGTATATTTGGGGGTATATCTGGTGTATATTTGGGGGTGTATCTGGTGTATATTTGGGGGTGTATCTGGTGTATATTTGGGGGTGTATCTGGTGTATATTTGGTGGTGTATCTGGTGTATATTTGGGGGTGTATCTGGTGTATATTTGGGGGTGTATCTGGTGTATATTTGGGGGTGTATCTGGTGTATATTTGGGGGTGTATCTGGTGTATATTTGGGGGGTATATCTGGTGTATATTTGGGGGTGTATCTGGTGTATATTTGGGGGTATATCTGGTGTATATTTGGGGGTGTATCTGGTGTATATTTGGGGGTATATCTGGTGTATATTTGGGGGTATATCTGGTGTATATTTGGGGGTATATCTGGTGTATATTTGGGGGTATATCTGGTGTATATTTGGGGGTGTATCTGGTGTATATTTGGGGGTATATCTGGTGTATATTTGGGGGTATATCTGGTGTATATTTGGGGGTATACCTGGTGTATATTTGGGGGTGTATCTGGTGTATATTTGGGGGTGTATCTGGTGTATATTTGGGGGTGTATCTGGTGTATATTTGGGGGGTATATCTGGTGTATATTTGGGGGTGTATCTGGTGTATATTTGGGGGTATATCTGGTGTATATTTGGGGTGTATCTGGTGTATATTTGGGGGTATATCTGGTGTATATTTGGGGGTGTATCTGGTGTATATTTGGGGGTGTATCTGGTGTATATTTGGGGGTATATCTGGTGTATATTTGGGGGTATATCTGGTGTATATTTGGGGGTATATCTGGTGTATATTTGGGGGTGTATCTGGTGTATATTTGGGGGTATATCTGGTGTATATTTGGGGGTATATCTGGTGTATATTTGGGGGTATATCTGGTGTATATTTGGGGGTGTATCTGGTGTATATTTGGGGGTATATCTGATGTATATTTGGGGGTGTATCTGGTGTATATTTGGGGGTATATCTGGTGTATATTTGGGGGTATATCTGGTGTATATTTGGGGGTATTTGGTGTATATTTGGGGGTATATCTGGTGTATATTTGGCGGTGTATCTGGTGTATATTTGGGGGTATATCTGGTGTATCTTTGGGGGTATATCTGGTGTATATTTGGGGGTATATCTGGTGTATATTTGGGGGTATATCTGGTGTATATTTGGGGGTGTATCTGGTGTATATTTGGGGGTGTATCTGATGTATATTTGGGGGTGTATCTGGTGTATATTTGGGGGTATATCTGGTGTATATTTGGGGGTATATCTGGTGTATATTTGGGGGTGTATCTGGTGTATACTTGGGGGGTATCTGGTGTATATTTGGGGGTGTATCTGGTGTATATTTGGGGGTGTATCTGGTGTATATTTGGGGGTATATCTGGTGTATATTTGGGGGTATATCTGGTGTATATTTGGGGGTATATCTGGTGTATATTTGGGGGTGTATCTGGTGTATATTTGGGGGTATATCTGGTGTATATTCGGGGGTGTATATTTGGAATTGTATCTGGTGTATATTTGGGGTTATATCTGGTGTATATTTGGGGTTATATCTGGTGTATATTTGGGGTTATATCTGGTGTATATTTGGGGTTATATCTGGTGTATATTTGGGGGTATATCTGGTGTATATTTGGGGGTATATCTGGTGTATATTTGGGGGTATATCTGGTGTATATTTGGGGGTATATCTGGTGTATATTTGGGGGTATATCTGGTGTATATTTGGGGGTATATCTGGTGTATATTTGGGGGTGTATCTGGTGTATATTTGGGGGTATATCTGGTGTATATTTGGGGGTATATCTGGTGTATATTTGGGGGTATATCTGGTGTATATTTGGGGGTATATCTGGTGTATACTTGGGGGTATATCTGGTGTATATTTGGGGGTATATCTGGTGTATATTTGGGGGTGTATCTGGTGTATATTTGGGGGTGTTTCTGGTGTATATTTGGGGGTGTATCTGGTGTATATTTGGGGGTGTATCTGGTGTATATTTGGGGGTATATCTGGTGTATATTTGGGGGTATATCTGGTGTATATTTGGGGGTGTATCTGGTGTATATTTGGGGGTATATCTGGTGTATATTTGGGGGTATATCTGGTGTATATTTGGGGGTATATCTGGTGTATATTTGGGGGTGTATCTGGTGTATATTTGGGGGTGTATCTGGTGTATATTTGGGGGTATATCTGGTGTATATTTGGGGGTGTATCTGGTGTATATTTGGGGGTATATCTGGTGTATATTTGGGGGTATATCTGGTGTATATTTGGGGGTGTATCTGGTGTATATTTGGGGGTATATCTGGTGTATATTTGGGGGTGTATCTGGTGTATATTTGGGGGTATATCTGGTGTATATTTGGGGTTATATCTGGTGTATATTTGGGGGTATATCTGGTGTATATTTGGGGGTATATCTGGTGTATATTTGGGGGTGTATCTGGTGTATATTTGGGGGTATATCTGGTGTATATTTGGGGTTATATCTGGTGTATATTTGGGGTTATATCTGGTGTATATTTGGGGGTATATCTGGTGTATATTTGGGGGTATATCTGGTGTATATTTGGGGGTATATCTGGTGTATATTTGGGGGTATCTGGTGTATATTTGGGGGTATATCTGGTGTATATTTGGGGGTGTATCTGATGTATATTTGGGGGTGTATCTGGTGTATATTTGGGGGTATATCTGGTGTATATTTGGGGGTGTATCTGGTGTATATTTGGGGGTGTATCTGGTGTATATTTGGGGGTGTATCTGGTGTATATTTGGGTGTATCTGGTGTATATTTGGGTGTATCTGGTGTATATTTGGGGGTATATCTGATGTATATTTGGGGGTATATCTGGTGTATATTTGGGTGTATCTGGTGTATATTTGGGGGTATATCTGGTGTATATTTGGGGGTATATCTGGTGTATATTTGGGGGTGTATCTGGTGTATATTTGGGGGTGTATCTGGTGTATATTTGGGGGGTATATCTGGTGTATATTTGGGGGGTATCTGGTGTATATTTGGGGGTGTATCTGGTGTATATTTGGGTGCATCTGGTGTATATTTGGGTGTATCTGGTGTATATTTGGGGGTATATCTGGTGTATATTTGGGGGTATATCTGGTGTATATTTGGTGGTGTATCTGGTGTATATTTGGGGGTGTATCTGGTGTATATTTGGGGGTGTATCTGGTGTATATTTGGGGGTATATCTGGTGTATATTTGGGGGTGTATCTGGTGTATATTTGGGGGTGTATCTGGTGTATATCTGGTGTATATTTGGGGGTATATCTGGTGTATATTCGGGGGTGTATATTTGGAATTGTATCTGGTGTATATTTGGGGTTATATCTGGTGTATATTTGGGGGTATATCTGGTGTATATTTGGGGGTGTATCTGGTGTATATTTGGGGGTATATCTGGTGTATATTTGGGGGTGTATCTGGTGTATATCTGGTGTATATTTGGGGGTATATCTGGTGTATATTTGGGGGTATATCTGGTGTATATTTGGGGGTATATCTGGTGTATATTTGGGGGTGTATCTGGTGTATATTTGGGGGTATCTGGTGTATATTTGGGGGTATCTGGTGGATATTTGGGGGTGTATCTGGTGTATATTTGGGGGTGTATCTGGTGTATATTTGGGGGTGTATCTGGTGTATATTTGGGGGTGTATCTGGTGTATATTTGGGGGTGTATCTGGTGTATCTTTGGGGGTGTATCTGGTGTATATTTGGGGGTATATCTGGTGTATATTTGGGGGTATATCTGGTGTATATTTGGGGGTATATCTGGTGTATATTTGGGGGTGTATCTGGTGTATATTTGGGGGTGTATCTGGTGTATATTTGGGGGTGTATCTGGTGTATATTTGGGGGTATATCTGGTGTATATTTGGGGGTATCTGGTGTATATTTGGGGGTATATCTGGTGTATATTTGGGGGTGTACCTGGTGTATATTTGGGGGTGTACCTGGTGTATATTTGGGGGTGTATCTGGTGTATATTTGGGGTTGTATCTGGTGTATATTTGGGGGTATATCTGATGTATATTTGGGGGTATATCTGGTGTATATTTGGGGGTATATCTGGTGTATATTTGGGGGTATATCTGGTGTATATTTGGGGGTATATCCGGTGTATATTTGGGGGTATATCCGGTGTATATTTGGGGGTGTATCCGGTGTATATTTGGGGGTATCTGGTGTATATTTGGGGGTATATCTGGTGTATATTTGGGGGTATATCTGGTGTATATTTGGGGGTATATCTGGTGTATATTTGGGGGTATATCTGGTGTATATTTGGGGGTATATCTGGTGTATATTTGGGGGTATATCTGGTGTATATTTGGGGGTATATCTGGTGTATATTTGGGGGTATATCTGGTGTATATTTGGGGGTATATCTGGTGTATATTTGGGGGTATATCTGGTGTATATTTGGGGGTGTATCTGGTGTATATTTGGGGGTATATCTGGTGTATATTTGGGGGTATATCTGGTGTATATTTGGGGGTATATCTGGTGTATATTTGGGGGTATATCTGGTGTATATTTGGGGGTGTATCTGGTGTATATTTGGGGGTATATCTGATGTATATTTGGGGGTGTATCTGGTGTATATTTGGGGGTATATCTGGTGTATATTTGGGGGTATATCTGGTGTATATTTGGGGGTATCTGGTGTATATTTGGGGGTATATCTGGTGTATATTTGGCGGTGTATCTGGTGTATATTTGGGGGTATATCTGGTGTATATTTGGGGGTATATCTGGTGTATATTTGGGGGTATATCTGGTGTATATTTGGCGGTGTATCTGGTGTATATTTGGGGGTATATCTGGTGTATATTTGGCGGTGTATCTGGTGTATATTTGGGGGTATATCTGGTGTATCTTTGGGGGTGTATCTGGTGTATATTTGGGGGTATATCTGGTGTATATTTGGGGTTATATCTGGTGTATATTTGGGGTTATATCTGGTGTATATTTGGGGGTATATCTGGTGTATATTTGGGGGTATATCTGGTGTATATTTGGGGGTGTATCTGGTGTATATTTGGGGGTATATCTGGTGTATATTTGGGGGTATATCTGGTGTATATTTGGGGGTGTATCTGGTGTATATTTGGGGGTGTATCTGGTGTATATTTGGGGGTGTATCTGGTGTATATTTGGGGGTGTATCTGGTGTATATTTGGGGGTGTATCTGGTGTATATTTGGGGGTGTATCTGGTGTATATTTGGGGGTATATCTGGCGTATATTTGGGGGTGTATCTGGTGTATATTTGGGGTGTATCTGGTGTATATTTGGGGGTATATCTGGTGTATATTTGGGGGTGTATCTGGTGTATATTTGGGGGTGTATCTGGTGTATATTTGGGGGTATATCTGGTGTATATTTGGGGTTATATCTGGTGTATATTTGGGGTTATATCTGGTGTATATTTGGGGGTATATCTGGTGTATATTTGGGGGTGTATCTGGTGTATATTTGGGGGTGTATCTGGTGTATATTTGGGGGTATATCTGGTGTATATTTGGGGGTATATCTGGTGTATATTTGGGGGTGTATCTGGTGTATATTTGGGGGTGTATCTGGTGTATATTTGGGGGTGTATCTGGTGTATATTTGGGGGTATATCTGGTGTATATTTGGGGGTGTATCTGGTGTATATTTGGGGGTGTATCTGGTGTATATTTGGGGGTATATCTGGTGTATATTTGGGGGTGTATCTGGTGTATATTTGGGGGTGTATCTGGTGTATATTTGGGGGTATATCTGGTGTATATTTGGGGGTGTATCTGGTGTATATTTGGGGGTGTATGTGGTGTATATTTGGGGGTATATCTGGTGTATATTTGGGGGTATCTGGTGTATATTTGGGGGTATATCTGGTGTATATTTGGGGGTATATCTGGTGTATATTTGGGGGTATATCTGGTGTATATTTGGGGGTATATCTGGTGTATATTTGGGGGTATATCTGGTGTATATTTGGGGGTATCTGGTGTATATTTGGGGGTGTATCTGGTGTATATTTGGGGGTGTATCTGGTGTATATTTGCGGGTGTATCTGGTGTATATTTGCGGGTGTATCTGGTGTATATTTGGGGGTATATCTGGTGTATATTTGGGGTTATATCTGGTGTATATTTGGGGGTTATATCTGGTGTATATTTGGGGGTGTATCTGGTGTATATTTGGGGGTGTATCTGGTGTATATTTGGGGGTATATCTGGTGTATATTTGGGGGTATATCTGGTGTATATTTGGGGGTATATCTGGTGTATATTCGGGGGTGTATATTTGGAATTGTATCTGGTGTATATTTGGGGTTATATCTGGTGTATATTTGGGGGTATATCTGGTGTATATTTGGGGGTGTATCTGGTGTATATTTGGGGGTATATCTGGTGTATATTTGGGGGTGTATCTGGTGTATATCTGGTGTATATTTGGGGGTATATCTGGTGTATATTTGGGGGTATATCTGGTGTATATTTGGGGGTGTATCTGGTGTATATTTGGGGGTATATCTGGTGTATATTTGGGGGTATATCTGGTGTATATTTGGGGGTATCTGGTGTATATTTGGGGGTATATCTGGTGTATATTTGGCGGTGTATCTGGTGTATATTTGGGGGTATATCTGGTGTATCTTTGGGGGTGTATCTGGTGTATATTTGGGGGTATATCTGGTGTATATTTGGGGTTATATCTGGTGTATATTTGGGGTTATATCTGGTGTATATTTGGGGGTATATCTGGTGTATATTTGGGGGTATATCTGGTGTATATTTGGGGGTGTATCTGGTGTATATTTGGGGGTATATCTGGTGTATATTTGGGGGTATATCTGGTGTATATTTGGGGGTATATCTGGTGTATATTTGGGGGTATATCTGGTGTATATTTGGGGGTATATCTGGTGTATATTTGGGGGTGTATCTGGTGTATATTTGGGGGTGTATCTGGTGTATATTTGGGGGTGTATCTGGTGTATATTTGGGGGTATATCTGGTGTATATTTGGGGGTATATCTGGTGTATATTTGGGGGTGTATCTGGTGTATATTTGGGGGTGTATCTGGTGTATATTTGGGGGTATATCTGGTGTATATTTGGGGGTGTATCTGGTGTATATTTGGGGGTGTATCTGGTGTATATTTGGGGGTATATCTGGTGTATATTTGGGGGTATATCTGGTGTATATTTGGCGGTGTATCTGGTGTATATTTGGGGGTATATCTGGTGTATATTTGGCAGTGTATCTGGTGTATATTTGGGGGTATATCTGGTGTATCTTTGGGGGTGTATCTGGTGTATATTTGGGGCTATATCTGGTGTATATTTGGGGTTATATCTGGTGTATATTTGGGGTTATATCTGGTGTATATTTGGGGGTATATCTGGTGTATATTTGGGGGTATATCTGGTGTATATTTGGGGGTGTATCTGGTGTATATTTGGGGGTATATCTGGTGTATATTTGGGGGTATATCTGGTGTATATTTGGGGGTGTATCTGGTGTATATTTGGGGGTGTATCTGGTGTATATTTGGGGGTGTATCTGGTGTATATTTGGGGGTATATCTGGTGTATATTTGGGGGTGTATCTGGTGTATATTTGGGGGTGTATCTGGTGTATATTTGGGGGTATATCTGGCGTATATTTGGGGTGTATCTGGTGTATATTTGGGGGTGTATCTGGTGTATATTTGGGTGTATCTGGTGTATATTTGGGTGTATCTGGTGTATATTTGGGGGTATATCTGATGTATATTTGGGGGTATATCTGGTGTATATTTGGGTGTATCTGGTGTATATTTGGGGGTATATCTGGTGTATATTTGGGGGTGTATCTGGTGTATATTTGGGGGTGTATCTGGTGTATATTTGGGGGGTATATCTGGTGTATATTTGGGGGGTATCTGGTGTATATTTGGGGGTGTATCTGGTGTATATTTGGGTGTATCTGGTGTATATTTGGGTGTATCTGGTGTATATTTGGGGGTATATCTGGTGTATATTTGGGGGTATATCTGGTGTATATTTGGTGGTGTATCTGGTGTATATTTGGGGGTGTATCTGGTGTATATTTGGGGTGTATCTGGTGTATATTTGGGGGTATATCTGGTGTATATTTGGGGGTGTATCTGGTGTATATTTGGGGGTGTATCTGGTGTATATTTGGGGGTATATCTGGTGTATATTTGGGGGTATATCTGGTGTATATTCGGGGGTGTATATTTGGAATTGTATCTGGTGTATATTTGGGGTTATATCTGGTGTATATTTGGGGGTATATCTGGTGTATATTTGGGGGTGTATCTGGTGTATATTTGGGGGTATATCTGGTGTATATTTGGGGGTGTATCTGGTGTATATCTGGTGTATATTTGGGGGTATATCTGGTGTATATTTGGGGGTATATCTGGTGTATATTTGGGGGTGTATCTGGTGTATATTTGGGGGTGTATCTGGTGTATATTTGGGGGTATCTGGTGTATATTTGGGGGTATCTGGTGTATATTTGGGGGTGTATCTGGTGTATATTTGGGGGTGTATCTGGTGTATATTTGGGGGTGTATCTGGTGTATATTTGGGGGTGTATCTGGTGTATATTTGGGGGTGTATCTGGTGTATATTTGGGGGTGTATCTGGTGTATATTTGGGGGTATATCTGGTGTATATTTGGGGGTATATCTGGTGTATATTTGGGGGTATATCTGGTGTATATTTGGGGGTGTATCTGGTGTATATTTGGGGGTGTATCTGGTGTATATTTGGGGGTGTATCTGGTGTATATTTGGGGGTATATCTGGTGTATATTTGGGGGTATCTGGTGTATATTTGGGGGTATATCTGGTGTATATTTGGGGGTGTACCTGGTGTATATTTGGGGGTGTACCTGGTGTATATTTGGGGGTGTATCTGGTGTATATTTGGGGGTGTATCTGGTGTATATTTGGGGGTATATCTGATGTATATTTGGGGTATATCTGGTGTATATTTGGGGGTATATCTGGTGTATATTTGGGGGTATATCTGGTGTATATTTGGGGGTATATCCGGTGTATATTTGGGGGTATATCCGGTGTATATTTGGGGGTGTATCCGGTGTATATTTGGGGGTATCTGGTGTATATTTGGGGGTATATCTGGTGTATATTTGGGGGTATATCTGGTGTATATTTGGGGGTATATCTGGTGTATATTTGGGGGTATATCTGGTGTATATTTGGGGGTATATCTGGTGTATATTTGGGGGTATATCTGGTGTATATTTGGGGGTATATCTGGTGTATATTTGGGGGTATATCTGGTGTATATTTGGGGGTGTATCTGGTGTATATTTGGGGGTGTATCTGGTGTATATTTGGGGGTGTATCTGGTGTATATTTGGGGGGTATATCTGGTGTATATTTGGGGGGTATCTGGTGTATATTTGGGGGTGTATCTGGTGTATATTTGGGTGTATCTGGTGTATATTTGGGTGTATCTGGTGTATATTTGGGGGTATATCTGGTGTATATTTGGGGGTATATCTGGTGTATATTTGGTGGTGTATCTGGTGTATATTTGGGGGTGTATCTGGTGTATATTTGGGGGTGTATCTGGTGTATATTTGGGGGTATATCTGGTGTATATTTGGGGGTGTATCTGGTGTATATTTGGGGGTGTATCTGGTGTATATTTGGGGGTATATCTGGTGTATATTTGGGGGTATATCTGGTGTATATTCGGGGGTGTATATTTGGAATTGTATCTGGTGTATATTTGGGGTTATATCTGGTGTATATTTGGGGGTATATCTGATGTATATTTGGGGGCATATCTGGTGTATATTTGGGGTGTATCTGGTGTATATTTGGGGGTATATCTGGTGTATATTTGGGGGTGTATCTGGTGTATATTTGGGGGTGTATCTGGTGTATATTTGGGGGGTATATCTGGTGTATATTTGGGGGGTATCTGGTGTATATTTGGGGGTGTATCTGGTGTATATTTGGGGGTATATCTGGTGTATATTTGGGGGTGTATCTGGTGTATATTTGGGGGTGTATCTGGTGTATATTTGGGGGGTATATCTGGTGTATATTTGGGGGGTATCTGGTGTATATTTGGGGGTGTATCTGGTGTATATTTGGGTGTATCTGGTGTATATTTGGGGGCATATCTGGTGTATATTTGGGTGTATCTGGTGTATATTTGGGGGTATATCTGGTGTATATTTGGGGGTGTATCTGGTGTATATTTGGGGGTATATCTGGTGTATATTTGGGGGTGTATCTGGTGTATATTTGGGGGTGTATCTGGTGTATATTTGGGGGTATATCTGGTGTATATTTGGGGGTATATCTGGTGTATATTCGGGGGTGTATATTTGGAATTGTATCTGGTGTATATTTGGGGTTATATCTGGTGTATATTTGGGGGTATATCTGGTGTATATTTGGGGGTGTATCTGGTGTATATTTGGGGGTATATCTGGTGTATATTTGGGGGTGTATCTGGTGTATATCTGGTGTATATTTGGGGGTATATCTGGTGTATATTTGGGGGTATATCTGGTGTATATTTGGGGGTGTATCTGGTGTATATTTGGGGGTGTATCTGGTGTATATTTGGGGGTATCTGGTGTATATTTGGGGGTATCTGGTGTATATTTGGGGGTGTATCTGGTGTATATTTGGGGGTGTATCTGGTGTATATTTGGGGGTGTATCTGGTGTATATTTGGGGGTGTATCTGGTGTATATTTGGGGGTGTATCTGGTGTATATTTGGGGGTGTATCTGGTGTATATTTGGGGGTATATCTGGTGTATATTTGGGGGTATATCTGGTGTATATTTGGGGGTATATCTGGTGTATATTTGGGGGTGTATCTGGTGTATATTTGGGGGTGTATCTGGTGTATATTTGGGGGTGTATCTGGTGTATATTTGGGGGTATATCTGGTGTATATTTGGGGGTATCTGGTGTATATTTGGGGGTATATCTGGTGTATATTTGGGGGTGTACCTGGTGTATATTTGGGGGTGTACCTGGTGTATATTTGGGGGTGTATCTGGTGTATATTTGGGGGTGTATCTGGTGTATATTTGGGGGTATATCTGATGTATATTTGGGGGTATATCTGGTGTATATTTGGGGGTATATCTGGTGTATATTTGGGGGTATATCTGGTGTATATTTGGGGGTATATCCGGTGTATATTTGGGGGTATATCCGGTGTATATTTGGGGGTGTATCCGGTGTATATTTGGGGGTATCTGGTGTATATTTGGGGGTATATCTGGTGTATATTTGGGGGTATATCTGGTGTATATTTGGGGGTATATCTGGTGTATATTTGGGGGTATATCTGGTGTATATTTGGGGGTATATCTGGTGTATATTTGGGGGTATATCTGGTGTATATTTGGGGGTATATCTGGTGTATATTTGGGGGTATATCTGGTGTATATTTGGGGGTGTATCTGGTGTATATTTGGGGGTATATCTGGTGTATATTTGGGGGTATATCTGGTGTATATTTGGGGGTATATCTGGTGTATATTTGGGGGTGTATCTGGTGTATATTTGGGGGTATATCTGATGTATATTTGGGGGTGTATCTGGTGTATATTTGGGGGTATATCTGGTGTATATTTGGGGGTATATCTGGTGTATATTTGGGGGTATCTGGTGTATATTTGGGGGTATATCTGGTGTATATTTGGCGGTGTATCTGGTGTATATTTGGGGGTATATCTGGTGTATCTTTGGGGGTGTATCTGGTGTATATTTGGGGGTATATCTGGTGTATATTTGGGGTTATATCTGGTGTATATTTGGGGTTATATCTGGTGTATATTTGGGGGTATATCTGGTGTATATTTGGGGGTATATCTGGTGTATATTTGGGGGTGTATCTGGTGTATATTTGGGGGTATATCTGGTGTATATTTGGGGGTATATCTGGTGTATATTTGGGGGTATATCTGGTGTATATTTGGGGGTGTATCTGGTGTATATTTGGGGGTGTATCTGGTGTATATTTGGGGGTGTATCTGGTGTATATTTGGGGGTATATCTGGTGTATATTTGGGGGTGTATCTGGTGTATATTTGGGGGTGTATCTGGTGTATATTTGGGGGTATATCTGGCGTATATTTGGGGGTGTATCTGGTGTATATTTGGGGGTGTATCTGGCGTATATTTGGGGGTATATCTGGTGTATATTTGGGGGTGTATCTGGTGTATATTTGGGGGTGTATCTGGTGTATATTTGGGGGTATATCTGGTGTATATTTGGGGTTATATCTGGTGTATATTTGGGGTTATATCTGGTGTATATTTGGGGGTATATCTGGTGTATATTTGGGGGTATATCTGGTGTATATTTGGGGGTGTATCTGGTGTATATCTGGTGTATATTTGGGGGTATATCTGGTGTATATTTGGGGGTATATCTGGTGTATATTTGGGGGTGTATCTGGTGTATATTTGGGGGTGTATCTGGTGTATATTTGGGGGTATCTGGTGTATATTTGGGGGTATCTGGTGTATATTTGGGGGTGTATCTGGTGTATATTTGGGGGTGTATCTGGTGTATATTTGGGGGTGTATCTGGTGTATATTTGGGGGTGTATCTGGTGTATATTTGGGGGTGTATCTGGTGTATATTTGGGGGTGTATCTGGTGTATATTTGGGGGTATATCTGGTGTATATTTGGGGGTATATCTGGTGTATATTTGGGGGTATATCTGGTGTATATTTGGGGGTGTATCTGGTGTATATTTGGGGGTGTATCTGGTGTATATTTGGGGGTGTATCTGGTGTATATTTGGGGGTATATCTGGTGTATATTTGGGGGTATCTGGTGTATATTTGGGGGTATATCTGGTGTATATTTGGGGGTGTACCTGGTGTATATTTGGGGGTGTACCTGGTGTATATTTGGGGGTGTACCTGGTGTATATTTGGGGGTGTATCTGGTGTATATTTGGGGGTGTATCTGGTGTATATTTGGGGGTATATCTGATGTATATTTGGGGGTATATCTGGTGTATATTTGGGGGTATATCTGGTGTATATTTGGGGGTATATCTGGTGTATATTTGGGGGTATATCCGGTGTATATTTGGGGGTATATCCGGTGTATATTTGGGGGTGTATCCGGTGTATATTTGGGGGTATCTGGTGTATATTTGGGGGTATATCTGGTGTATATTTGGGGGTATATCTGGTGTATATTTGGGGGTATATCTGGTGTATATTTGGGGGTATATCTGGTGTATATTTGGGGGTATATCTGGTGTATATTTGGGGGTATATCTGGTGTATATTTGGGGGTATATCTGGTGTATATTTGGGGGTATATCTGGTGTATATTTGGGGGTGTATCTGGTGTATATTTGGGGGTATATCTGGTGTATATTTGGGGGTATATCTGGTGTATATTTGGGGGTATATCTGGTGTATATTTGGGGGTGTATCTGGTGTATATTTGGGGGTATATCTGATGTATATTTGGGGGTGTATCTGGTGTATATTTGGGGGTATATCTGGTGTATATTTGGGGGTATATCTGGTGTATATTTGGGGGTATCTGGTGTATATTTGGGGGTATATCTGGTGTATATTTGGCGGTGTATCTGGTGTATATTTGGGGGTATATCTGGTGTATCTTTGGGGGTGTATCTGGTGTATATTTGGGGGTATATCTGGTGTATATTTGGGGTTATATCTGGTGTATATTTGGGGGTTATATCTGGTGTATATTTGGGGGTATATCTGGTGTATATTTGGGGGTATATCTGGTGTATATTTGGGGGTGTATCTGGTGTATATTTGGGGGTATATCTGGTGTATATTTGGGGGTATATCTGGTGTATATTTGGGGGTATATCTGGTGTATATTTGGGGGTGTATCTGGTGTATATTTGGGGGTGTATCTGGTGTATATTTGGGGGTGTATCTGGTGTATATTTGGGGGTATATCTGGTGTATATTTGGGGGTGTATCTGGTGTATATTTGGGGGTGTATCTGGTGTATATTTGGGGTATATCTGGCGTATATTTGGGGGTGTATCTGGTGTATATTTGGGGGTGTATCTGGCGTATATTTGGGGGTATATCTGGTGTATATTTGGGGGTGTATCTGGTGTATATTTGGGGGTGTATCTGGTGTATATTTGGGGGTATATCTGGTGTATATTTGGGGTTATATCTGGTGTATATTTGGGGTTATATCTGGTGTATATTTGGGGGTATATCTGGTGTATATTTGGGGGTATATCTGGTGTATATTTGGGGGTGTATCTGGTGTATATTTGGGGGTATATCTGGTGTATATTTGGGGGTATATCTGGTGTATATTTGGGGGTGTATCTGGTGTATATTTGGGGGTGTATCTGGTGTATATTTGGGGGTGTATCTGGTGTATATTTGGGGGTATATCTGGTGTATATTTGGGGGTGTATCTGGTGTATATTTGGGGGTGTATCTGGTGTATATTTGGGGGTATATCTGGTGTATATTTGGGGGTGTATCTGGTGTATATTTGGGGGTGTATCTGGTGTATATTTGGGGGTGTATCTGGTGTATATTTGGGGGTGTATGTGGTGTATATTTGGGGGTATATCTGGTGTATATTTGGGGGTATCTGGTGTATATTTGGGGGTATATCTGGTGTATATTTGGGGGTATATCTGGTGTATATTTGGGGGTATATCTGGTGTATATTTGGGGGTATATCTGGTGTATATTTGGGGGTATATCTGGTGTATATTTGGGGGTATATCTGGTGTATATTTGGGGGTGTATCTGGTGTATATTTGGGGGTGTATCTGGTGTATATTTGGGGGTGTATCTGGTGTATATTTGCGGGTGTATCTGGTGTATATTTGCGGGGTGTATCTGGTGTATATTTGGGGGTATATCTGGTGTATATTTGGGGGTATATCTGGTGTATATTTGGGGGTATATCTGGTGTATATTTGGGGGTGTATCTGGTGTATATTTGGGGGTGTATCTGGTGTATATTTGGGGGTATATCTGGTGTATATTTGGGGGTATATCTGGTGTATATTTGGGGGTATATCTGGTGTATATTTGGGGGTGTATCTGGTGTATATTTGGGGGTGTATCTGGTGTATATTTGGGGGTGTATCTGGTGTATATTTGGGGGTGTATCTGGTGTATATTTGGGGTGTATCTGGTGTATATTTGGGGGTATATCTGGTGTATATTTGGGGGTGTATCTGGTGTATATTTGGGGGTATATCTGGTGTATATTTGGGGGTGTATCTGGTGTATATTTGGGGGTGTATCTGGTGTATATTTGGGGGTATATCTGGTGTATATTTGGGGGTGTATCTGGTGTATATTTGGGGGTGTATCTGGTGTATATTTGGGGGTGTATCTGGTGTATATTTGGGGGTGTATCTGATGTATATTTGGGGGTGTATCTGGTGTATATTTGGGGGTAAATCTGGTGTATATTTGGGGGTATCTGGTGTATATTTGGGGGTATCTGGTGTATATTTGGGGGTATATCTGGTGTATATTTGGGGGTGTATCTGGTGTATATTTGGGGGTATATCTGGTGTATATTTGGGGGTGTATCTGGTGTATATTTGGGGGTGTATCTGGTGTATATTTGGGGGTATATCTGGTGTATATTTGGGGATGTATCTGGTGTATATTTGGGGGTATATCTGGTGTATATTTGGGGGTGTATCTGGTGTATATTTGGGGGTGTATCTGGTGTATATTTGGGGGTGTATCTGGTGTATATTTGGGGGTGTATCTGGTGTATATTTGGGGGTGTATCTGGTGTATATTTGGGGGTGTATCTGGTGTATATTTGGGGTTATATCTGGTGTATATTTGGGGGTATATCTGGTGTATATTTGGGGGTATATCTGGTGTATATTTGGGGGTGTATCTGGTGTATATTTGGGGGTGTATCTGGTGTATATTTGGGGGTGTATCTGGTGTATATTTGGGGGTATATCTGGTGTATATTTGGGGGTATATCTGGTGTATATTTGGGGGTATATCTGGTGTATATTTGGGGGTATATCTGGTGTATATTTGGGGGTGTATCTGGTGTATATTTGGGGGTGTATCTGGTGTATATTTGGGGGTGTATCTGATGTATATTTGGGGGTGTATCTGGTGTATATTTGGGGGTATATCTGGTGTATATTTGGGGGTATCTGGTGTATATTTGGGGGTATATCTGGTGTATATTTGGGGGTGTATCTGATGTATATTTGGGGGTGTATCTGGTGTATATTTGGGGGTATATCTGGTGTATATTTGGGGGTATATCTGGTGTATATTTGGGGGTGTATCTGGTGTATATTTGGGGGTGTATCTGGTGTATATTTGGGGGTGTATCTGGTGTATATTTGGGTGTATCTGGTGTATATTTGGGTGTATCTGGTGTATATTTGGGGGTATATCTGATGTATATTTGGGGGTATATCTGGTGTATATTTGGGTGTATCTGGTGTATATTTGGGGGTATATCTGGTGTATATTTGGGGGTGTATCTGGTGTATATTTGGGGTGTATCTGGTGTATATTTGGGGGGTATATCTGGTGTATATTTGGGGGGTATCTGGTGTATATTTGGGGGTGTATCTGGTGTATATTTGGGTGTATCTGGTGTATATTTGGGTGTATCTGGTGTATATTTGGGGGTATATCTGGTGTATATTTGGGGGTATATCTGGTGTATATTTGGTGGTGTATCTGGTGTATATTTGGGGGTGTATCTGGTGTATATTTGGGGGTGTATCTGGTGTATATTTGGGGGTATATCTGGTGTATATTTGGGGGTGTATCTGGTGTATATTTGGGGGTGTATCTGGTGTATATCTGGTGTATATTTGGGGGTATATCTGGTGTATATTTGGGGGTATATCTGGTGTATATTCGGGGGTGTATATTTGGAATTGTATCTGGTGTATATTTGGGGTTATATCTGGTGTATATTTGGGGGTATATCTGGTGTATATTTGGGGGTGTATCTGGTGTATATTTGGGGGTATATCTGGTGTATATTTGGGGGTGTATCTGGTGTATATCTGGTGTATATTTGGGGGTATATCTGGTGTATATTTGGGGGTATATCTGGTGTATATTTGGGGGTGTATCTGGTGTATATTTGGGGGTGTATCTGGTGTATATTTGGGGGTATCTGGTGTATATTTGGGGGTATCTGGTGTATATTTGGGGGTGTATCTGGTGTATATTTGGGGGTGTATCTGGTGTATATTTGGGGGTATATCTGGTGTATATTTGGGGGTATATCTGGTGTATATTTGGGGGTATATCTGGTGTATATTTGGGGGTGTATCTGGTGTATATTTGGGGGTTTATCTGGTGTATATTTGGGGGTGTATCTGGTGTATATTTGGGGGTATATCTGGTGTATATTTGGGGGTATCTGGTGTATATTTGGGGGTATATCTGGTGTATATTTGGGGGTGTACCTGGTGTATATTTGGGGGTGTACCTGGTGTATATTTGGGGGTGTATCTGGTGTATATTTGGGGGTGTATCTGGTGTATATTTGGGGGTATATCTGATGTATATTTGGGGGTATATCTGGTGTATATTTGGGGGTATATCTGGTGTATATATGGGGGTATATCTGGTGTATATTTGGGGGTATATCTGGTGTATATTTGGGGGTATATCCGGTGTATATTTGGGGGTGTATCCGGTGTATATTTGGGGGTATCTGGTGTATATTTGGGGGTATATCTGGTGTATATTTGGGGGTATATCTGGTGTATATTTGGGGGTATATCTGGTGTATATTTGGGGGTATATCTGGTGTATATTTGGGGGTATATCTGGTGTATATTTGGGGGTATATCTGGTGTATATTTGGGGGTATATCTGGTGTATATTTGGGGGTATATCTGGTGTATATTTGGGGGTGTATCTGGTGTATATTTGGGGGTATATCTGGTGTATATTTGGGGGTATATCTGGTGTATATTTGGGGGTATATCTGGTGTATATTTGGGGGTGTATCTGGTGTATATTTGGGGGTATATCTGATGTATATTTGGGGGTGTATCTGGTGTATATTTGGGGGTATATCTGGTGTATATTTGGGGGTATATCTGGTGTATATTTGGGGGTATCTGGTGTATATTTGGGGGTATATCTGGTGTATATTTGGCGGTGTATCTGGTGTATATTTGGGGGTATATCTGGTGTATCTTTGGGGGTGTATCTGGTGTATATTTGGGGGTATATCTGGTGTATATTTGGGGTTATATCTGGTGTATATTTGGGGTTATATCTGGTGTATATTTGGGGGTATATCTGGTGTATATTTGGGGGTATATCTGGTGTATATTTGGGGGTGTATCTGGTGTATATTTGGGGGTATATCTGGTGTATATTTGGGGGTATATCTGGTGTATATTTGGGGGTATATCTGGTGTATATTTGGGGGTATATCTGGTGTATATTTGGGGGTGTATCTGGTGTATATTTGGGGGTGTATCTGGTGTATATTTGGGGGTGTATCTGGTGTATATTTGGGGGTATATCTGGTGTATATTTGGGGGTATATCTGGTGTATATTTGGGGGTGTATCTGGTGTATATTTGGGGGTGTATCTGGTGTATATTTGGGGGTATATCTGGTGTATATTTGGGGGTGTATCTGGTGTATATTTGGGGGTGTATCTGGTGTATATTTGGGGGTATATCTGGTGTATATTTGGGGGTATATCTGGTGTATGTTTGGCGGTGTATCTGGTGTATATTTGGGGGTATATCTGGTGTATATTTGGCGGTGTATCTGGTGTATATTTGGGGGTATATCTGGTGTATCTTTGGGGGTGTATCTGGTGTATATTTGGGGGTATATCTGGTGTATATTTGGGGTTATATCTGGTGTATATTTGGGGTTATATCTGGTGTATATTTGGGGGTATATCTGGTGTATATTTGGGGGTATATCTGGTGTATATTTGGGGGTGTATCTGGTGTATATTTGGGGGTATATCTGGTGTATATTTGGGGGTATCTGGTGTATATTTGGGGGTATATCTGGTGTATATTTGGGGGTGTATCTGATGTATATTTGGGGGTGTATCTGGTGTATATTTGGGGGTATATCTGGTGTATATTTGGGGGTATATCTGGTGTATATTTGGGGGTGTATCTGGTGTATATTTGGGGGTGTATCTGGTGTATATTTGGGGGTGTATCTGGTGTATATTTGGGGGTATATCTGGTGTATATTTGGGGGTGTATCTGGTGTATATTTGGGGGTGTATCTGGTGTATATTTGGGGGTATATCTGGCGTATATTTGGGGGTGTATCTGGTGTATATTTGGGGGTGTATCTGGTGTATATTTGGGGGTATATCTGGTGTATATTTGGGGGTGTATCTGGTGTATATTTGGGGGTGTATCTGGTGTATATTTGGGGTTATATCTGGTGTATATTTGGGGTTATATCTGGTGTATATTTGGGGTTATATCTGGTGTATATTTGGGGGTATATCTGGTGTATATTTGGGGGTATATCTGGTGTATATTTGGGGGTGTATCTGGTGTATATTTGGGGGTATATCTGGTGTATATTTGGGGGTATATCTGGTGTATATTTGGGGGTGTATCTGGTGTATATTTGGGGGTGTATCTGGTGTATATTTGGGGGTGTATCTGGTGTATATTTGGGGGTATATCTGGTGTATATTTGGGGGTGTATCTGGTGTATATTTGGGGGTGTATCTGGTGTATATTTGGGTGTATATCTGGTGTATATTTGGGGGTGTATGTGGTGTATATTTGGGGGTATATCTGGTGTATATTTGGGGGTGTATCTGGTGTATATTTGGGGGTGTATGTGGTGTATATTTGGGGGTATATCTGGTGTATATTTGGGGGTATCTGGTGTATATTTGGGGGTATATCTGGTGTATATTTGGGGGTATATCTGGTGTATATTTGGGGGTATATCTGGTGTATATTTGGGGGTATATCTGGTGTATATTTGGGGGTATATCTGGTGTATATTTGGGGGTATCAGGTGTATATTTGGGGGTGTATCTGGTGTATATTTGGGGGTGTATCTGGTGTATATTTGCGGGTGTATCTGGTGTATATTTGCGGGTGTATCTGGTGTATATTTGGGGGTATATCTGGTGTATATTTGGGGTTATATCTGGTGTATATTTGGGGGTATATCTGGTGTATATTTGGGGGTGTATCTGGTGTATATTTGGGGGTGTATCTGGTGTATATTTGGGGGTATATCTGGTGTATATTTGGGGGTATATCTGGTGTATATTTGGGGGTATATCTGGTGTATATTCGGGGGTGTATATTTGGAATTGTATCTGGTGTATATTTGGGGTTATATCTGGTGTATATTTGGGGGTATATCTGGTGTATATTTGGGGGTGTATCTGGTGTATATTTGGGGGTATATCTGGTGTATATTTGGGGGTGTATCTGGTGTATATCTGGTGTATATTTGGGGGTATATCTGGTGTATATTTGGGGGTATATCTGGTGTATATTTGGGGGTGTATCTGGTGTATATTTGGGGGTGTATCTGGTGTATATTTGGGGGTGTATCTGGTGTATATTTGGGGGTGTATCTGGTGTATATTTGGGGGTGTATCTGGTGTATATTTGGGGGTGTATCTGATGTATATTTGGGGGTGTATCTGGTGTATATTTGGGGGTAAATCTGGTGTATATTTGGGGGT
The DNA here is from genome assembly GCF_047496885.1 of Scyliorhinus torazame. Classification (NCBI taxonomy): domain Eukaryota; kingdom Metazoa; phylum Chordata; class Chondrichthyes; order Carcharhiniformes; family Scyliorhinidae; genus Scyliorhinus; species Scyliorhinus torazame. Next base: position 82,266,978 of record NC_092729.1, read on the forward strand.
ATCTGGTGTATATTTGGGGGTGTATCTGGTGTATATTTGGGGGTATATCTGGTGTATATTTGGGGGTGTATCTGGTGTATATTTGGGGGTATATCTGGTGTATATTTGGGGGTGTATCTGGTGTATATTTGGGGGTGTATCTGGTGTATATTTGGGGGTGTATCTGGTGTATATTTGGGGATGTATCTGGTGTATATTTGGGGGTATATCTGGTGTATATTTGGGGGTGTATCTGGTGTATATTTGGGGGTGTATCTGGTGTATATTTGGGGGTGTATCTGGTGTATATTTGGGGGTGTATCTGGTGTATATTTGGGGGTGTATCTGGTGTATATTTGGGGGTGTATCTGGTGTATATTTGGGGTTATATCTGGTGTATATTTGGGGGTATATCTGGTGTATATTTGGGGGTATATCTGGTGTATATTTGGGGGTGTATCTGGTGTATATTTGGGGGTGTATCTGGTGTATATTTGGGGGTGTATCTGGTGTATATTTGGGGGTATATCTGGTGTATATTTGGGGGTATATCTGGTGTATATTTGGGGGTATATCTGGTGTATATTTGGGGGTATATCTGGTGTATATTTGGGGGTATATCTGGTGTATACTTGGGGGTGTATCTGGTGTATATTTGGGGGTGTATCTGGTGTATATTTGGGGGTGTATCTGGTGTATATTTGGGGGTGTATCTGATGTATATTTGGGGGTGTATCTGGTGTATATTTGGGGGTATATCTGGTGTATATTTGGGGGTATCTGGTGTATATTTGGGGGTATATCTGGTGTATATTTGGGGGTGTATCTGATGTATATTTGGGGGTGTATCTGGTGTATATTTGGGGGTATATCTGGTGTATATTTGGGGGTATATCTGGTGTATATTTGGGGGTGTATCTGGTGTATATTTGGGGGTGTATCT